>NC_038244.2:12806110-13106110 GCF_000004515.6 Glycine max
TATATATATATATATATATATATATATATATATATATATTTGTTTGTTTAGATGTAAATTTTACATCTTAAAAATACAATAAAATAACAATTTTTTTGTCTGATAATTATTAGAAGTATTTCGAAAATGTACATACAAATCCTTCTAGAACTTTAATTCTGGAATACACTCTGAAAAATTAATTTTAAAAATAATTAGTGTATTACTTCAGGAAATTTTATTTTTAAATATTTTCCAATAAATTTTGAAATTAAAATTTAAAAAATGTTTAAAATGCCTTTCTTAGTTTTAATTCTGAAATATATAACTTTTTTTAAAAATTTTAATTCTAAAAGTTATGAAATAATGTATTATAATTTTGAAATTAAAATTAGGAAGTAATGACAACATATTCATTCTATTTAACATGACCTAATTTTATAATAATAATTAAAAAGAAATAATATAATTAACAATAAAAGGCGATGTTAAAAACAATCTCCTAAAAATACGATGGCTTTAATTAAGGTCCATGTCACTGACCAAAAACCAATTTAAGCCCATCACATGCCATTTGAGTTCTACATCTCCTAACTTGTATCATGCATCTCTCATTTTATGTGTGTAGACAAAAATAGTCATTTTATCAAGAATTTTCATTCTAGAAACTACCTTTCAAAATGATCATTCCAAAATAAAAATAAATGCTCCAAAACTATTACAAAAAACTATTATAGAAAGTAAAAATTACCTTTTAGAATGACCATTCCAGAATATGGTGACACAAAACTATTTCAGAATGGTCATTCTAAAAAGTAATTTTTACCTTCTAATATAAAAATAAGTGTTCCAAAATTATTCCAGAAGATAAAAATTACTTCAGCGAATGACCATTCCAGAATAAAGTGTTCTAAAACTACTCTGGAATGACCTTTCTGTAAGCCAACAATTCACTTCCAAAAGATCATTCCAAAATAAAGTGCTCCAAAAACTATTATGAAATGATCTTTCCGCAAGCCAAAAAGTCACTTCTAGAATAGTCATTCCAGAATTGTTGTTCCACAACAAATGTCTCTCTCCACATTAGAAACCCGAAACTCATAGATGGCGATGGGTAAAGGAGGAGGGGGAAGGTGGTGGGGCAACATCGTGGGGAGGGTGCAGGGGTTGACATGATGGAGGACGAGGTTGTTGTCATCGCGAGAGGATGAATGAGGTGGTGGATGTAGAGGATGAGGTTGCTATTGTCGCAATGCGTGTATACTTGTGAGGGAGGTTTTGTCGTGGGTGTTAGGGCTACGACTTAGTCTGAGGGAAGTGTTAGGGTATTTTAGCCTTTTCAAACATTTATGGGGTGCAACATACAATATGGGAGGTGCATGATTCAATTCCCCCATCACAGAAACCTAATTTAGTGCCCAAGGACAATATTCCAGCAGGGCCTCGTTGATGAGCACAAAGGTTTTTTTTCCTCTTCCTTTTTCTTTTGGGGAAAAGAATCATGAATTATTCTTGGTTTAGCTTGTTTGAACTACTATTATACTAATATTGTGTCGTCAAAATTCTTATTTGAGAAAAAAATGACGCGGCAATTTTTCACTTGAGTCATGGTTTAAGACTGAAATAAATATTCAATCCTCTTACATAATACTAACGAGATTAATCCTTGTTTTAAAGCAGAAACATGAAGATTAAAAGATTTCTCAGTATGAGCTATTTCTTTTATATTCAAATTTACATTTTCATCTTTGAGAGCTGAGACTATTCCCACATTAACCTGAATTAAAACATAATATATTTTATTAAATTTTACAAAAAAAATCTTATCTAACGCATATTTAATAACTATCTTAGTTAGCTAAGTTTAGGTGAAATAAAATAAGCAACTTTCAAATCTTTTAATTTTGTTTTGACTTTCCCATTCATTTTATTCTGGATTTTTGAAAATTAATATCTTGTTAACTTATGTTCGAGTTTTATTTCATAAAAAATATTTTTAGTTGAGTTGAAAAAAAAACAAAAGAACAACTAGTGCAAAAAATTGTTCATAATCAGTTTTTCGATTAACACTGTAACATATTTTAAATCAGATACAAGGATATTTTAGTTGAATCAAATAATAATTTATTATCAACCTATACTCATGTGGCGCTGTGTTAACTAGATTTTCACGCATGCGTGGCACGGGATAAACAAGATATTTAACCACTTCTATTTGAATTTTGTATAATATATAATTTGTTAAAATTTTCTTTTTATACTTTCATAAAAAATATGCATCCTCATTTATTATTATTATTTTTTACATTTTCTATGTTCGTAAAATAAAATATTCAATAAATCATTTAAATAAAAAACATAAAATCATAAGAATTACATTCAAATTAAATTTATTATAATAAAAATGTAAATTCACCATAATAATCTAAATATTAACGTGATTATTGATAAATTGTTCATCCTGTGAATTAAGTAGAAACTTTTAATTGATTTATATAAAAAAATCATGATTACGTGTTATATTTTATATGCAATTTTATTTTAATATATTGGCAGATGCATATCAATGCCTAAAACACAAATAATTTCTTTCCATGTAAAATAAAATCATGAATAGTTTAATTGCTTAATAATTATTTTAGACACTAATTTTACGTGAATAAAAGCATAATAATTATGTTGACTTAATTTGATTTTTTTATGTAATTAAATATATATTAATTATGTAAAATAAATTTTAACTTAGATTGGACCAAAAATTTTAATAAAAAAATTTATCCCTTTGAATTTAGTGTAAATTTTTCTACCTGGTTTAATAAAACATGTTCATCCTTGTATGCTATGTTATATGATATTGATAGGGTAAATGTGAATTTATCTGTATACTTTTATGAAAAATATTCAGTTAAGTATTAATGATTGTATTTTTTTTATCTTTAAACTAATTCAGGACCCGTGTCGTTCCGCTATATTTTTTTTTGTTTTGATATTAAAAGTGTGCTTAAATAAAAAAATTAATTTTTTAAATGTTTGAAAAATAAGAATTTAAAATAAATTAATAATTAAAATTAATAATACAAAATAAAGTAGATCTTAGTTGGAATATATTGAAGTTTTAATAAATATAAAAATAATAATAATTTGAATACAAATATGTAATTTAAATATAATTATTATTATACTTTATTATTTATAATATTATAATATATAATCAAAAGTATTGCATACATAAGCTTCAAAGAAGAAAAAAAAATCCAAATTAGTACCTAGTAACTACGCACGGGTATGTCGAAAATTATATTTATAGTATACTTATAGATATTGAAATATTAGACAATATTATCATGTATTTAATTAAAAACTAATAAAAATGAGAATAAAAATGAATATAAATAAAAGAAATTATAATTAACACTTTGAAACTAATTTAAAGGTCAATTAAAATAAAACAGATATTATATAATAGATTGTTAGTTAACAAAATATTTAATTTAAAAACATTGTTTTGTAAGAAAATTTCAACCCCAATAAAAGTTGTCTAATTACAAAAGTTAGGATATACTGTACTCCAGTTATAAACATAATGAAAATAAAACATAATTATATACGCATGTTATTCAGTTAAGTGTTAGGGGTTGTATTTTTTTTATCTTTATTTTAGTGGTTCGGAGAATGTCTTGGCATGTTAGTTTGGGTGGAAATATCATTTCCCTTTTCTATTAGAATTTTTCACTTCCACCGCATTCTCTGAAGAAACCTCTTGCACTGTGGACGCAGCCTCCGCCGCGGGGCATTACCGCCATTGAAGCTGATTCATGCTTTTTTCACCGTTCCTCACAAGACCAGGTAAAAGGGTGATCGCACTTTTTCACAAACCCTTGCTAAAATCTTCAGTGTTGATTAACAGAGCGTTCTGAAAGCAAATGAGCTTTCTTATAACCCCATTATTTTCTGCTTTACGCTAATTTTGCTTCCTTTGAGAATGGAATTTGTTTAGATGGATTCATATAATAAGGATTTTTTTTTAATTTGTGTTTTGGTCGCCAGCTGTTTGATAAAATGCTTGATTGTCACGTGCAATGGATTATTGTTCCAGTGAGAATTCTGACGTGGGTAGTTTGTTTTTGTTTTTAACGGGGGGTTTTGTTGATTGGTATCATGTTTAGCTATAGTCAATGCGTATGTGGTGTTTAGTTTATTGCCTAAGTTATTGAGCTGGCCCTTTTCCCATCTTGCCTTATGGTGTGTGCGATTTTGTTGATGCATTCACTGGGTTTGTGTTTGTGTTGTATGTTTAAAGGTTATTTATTTGATTGTTGGTTGTAATATAAGACCAATTTCATGTTTTTGGTATATATTACGCACTTTCTTTTGATTGGTAGCCTGGGTTCCATGTGATTTGGTTTTATTTGGGTTTGTAATGATTGTATGTCTTTACTTGCATTGGATTTGTAATTCTCCTTTTTGTTCTATTTTGGTTCTCCTAAGGTTTGAAGCTATTGCCATTGGAAATTAGGACTTCTTTTTTGTTACTGAAAAATTAGAGTAGACAAAAAATGCTCAGACGGAGGCTATCTGTTCTCTCAACATCAATCACCAGAAGCTCAAATTATAGCAAACCCAGTCTCGGATACCCATCTATCCAATCTCATCCCTTTCAGCTCCCTCACTCTCCCAGTGCTTATCAAATAATTAGTCCTAATGCATTCCCGGATTTTCAAGGTTTTAGAGCTTACAGTCTTCTGAGCTTGAATGATCTGAGAGATAAGGTTCCCAGAAAACAGCCGACGAGGAAGGGGCGTGGGATTGGGTCTGGAAAGGGCAAGACTGCAGGGAGGGGTCACAAGGGTCAGAGAGCCAGAAAAGGTATAAAATTGGGGTTCGAAGGAGGTCAGACCCCTCTTCGCCGAAGATTACCCAAACGTGGGTTCAAGAACCCATTTAGCCTCACTTTTCAGGTATGTTTTCATGTTTATATTTGTAGTTTTCTTTTTGTTTAATGCATTGGGACATAAGGAAAACAAAAAGTGCAGACTTTCTTTTGGTGTGTTGAAAAAAAATTGTACATTTTCAATTCTGAAGTATTAAATTTGGACTATTACCAAAGCTACCTAGATTTTTTATGCATCCAAGGAAATTATTGAGCCTGATAAAATCCATTCATGGACCAAATGCCCTTTGTCAAGGTCATTTTTGTTGCTCTAAATGCACTCCTTCCCTAGAAACTAGAATTTTCATAGTTGCTGAATAATGGAAAAAAAAAGATACATTTTTGTCTGTCTGTTACCAACCTTTTTGTTAGAGTGTTTAACTAGATTTATTGCATCTCATGTCTGAGTTATTATTATAGTCGTCTTGAATACTGGATGTCCTTTCCCTTTGTAGTTCCAGCTTTATTTCATCTCAAGTAGTTAGATGATAAGTTGTCCATCTTTCATCCATGTCCATCACATCTTAATTTGCTGTTGTCTGATGTGATGATCACTTGCTTTGTTAGAGGATGTAATTGTTAGCTGTTTGTCTTTACTTTTCTGCACGATAAAAAAATACAGCAGTTGTCTTCCAGATCATGATCCATCACATTTTGATGTAATTTTCAAATATCATAATCACAAGGATGATCTGGGAGCTTTGAGGTAGCTATCTTATTGAAAGAGTAACTTAACCTCTATGTGAATGTGTGTGTATAAGATCAATCCCTTGCCATATTAGTTTCCCTTTGTATTTTGTCTCACTTAAAGAAAATAAAATATTAGATGGGAAGCGTTTTATCTCTTTCTCTGTTATGAATTCTATTAGCCTGAAATGAATTTTCTTTTTAAGATTATATGGCCGAGTGGCTGAGTTGATTTCAATTGATATAAACCTCTATTTCCCATATGATATTTTCCAAGCATGTTTTCTACTAAAAGTATTGTGATCACTGACAGAAAATGTTTTTAAAAGTTCATCGTTTATTGTATTCAAGAGATTTTCCCCTAGTATATGATTGGCCGTTTATATGTGATTGCTGGACACTGGTGTTTATGTAGTAGGTATACTGTGAACATTGGAGTTAACTTTGGATTTGTGAGCATCGGGTAGCTCATTTTTATTCAAGTTTGATATAATTTTAATTTGTTTGTTCATATTTTAATGTCTACAAGTGCAACCCTTAATCTATTAGCCATTGATATGTCTTGTCTATATTGTTAAATTTCTTACACATCTTTTTCCACAGCCAATAGGTTTGGGGAAAATTGCAAAGTTTATTAATGCTGGGAAGATAGATTCTTCTGAACTGATTACAATGAAAACACTAAAGGTTTTATGACTGTTACCTCACTTCTTCTGGAAATGCTTTTGCTTCATGTGCTTCCTCTCATTCTTCTGGTCATTATTATTACCATAGGATGCAGGGGTACTAGGGAAGCAAATGAAAGATGGAGTAAGATTGATGGGGCGTGGTTCTGAGCAGATCAAGTGGCCAATTCATCTAGAGGTAGACTTGATTTGGAGGCTAATAGTGTTTAGAGGATCATAATCATGCCTTTTGATTCTCAAGTCTTTGGAAATGCTTTTCTTAACACTTTTTAAACTTGCGTTTATCTAATGTTGTAAATTTCACCACGGTCATAATTAATCATCATTGTTACTTTTGCTAAATAGTTTATGATTTACTTGGATGTTTGCTTGAAAGTCTGCTCTCTCCTTTCTCCATTGGCAGCATAAATCATGAAAATTGGGGGTAGCCAGGTTTTGACCTTGGCAATCAGAATGGTAAAATGGTTGTAGAGCATCTAACTTGGAGTTTGTTATAAATAAAGTCTCTACTATACTTGTATATTCAAAGTTTATATGCTAACTTTGTTTAACCTTGATGTTTTTTCCTTGTACTTTTGGATAAACAAACAAACTCATAGTTTGAGATTATGTTTCCATATTATGCTTTTGTTTGTCAATAAGAAAAAGAGATGCAAAATTGGTCTTGTTCAATTTTAAATACCATAGTATAGATTATATTTTATTGTCTCAAACTCTTTTGGTATAAAACAGGAATGTAGTTTAACACAGTGATATTACAGGTATCAAGGGTTACTGTTAGGGCTAAGGAAGCAGTTGAAGCAGCTGGTGGGTCTGTGAGAAGGGTGTATTACAATAAGTTGGGCTTGAAGGCACTGGTGAAGCCTGAGTGGTTTGAAAAGAAAGGAAGATTGCTGCCTAAAGCAGCTAGACCTCCTCCAAAGCAAAAGGATAAAGTTGATAGCATTGGTCGGTTGCCTGCCCCAACAAAGCCATTTCCATTTTTAGTTGAAGCAAGCAAGGATCTTCCAGTTCAGCATCTTAGTTGAATAACTAACATTTTTGGCACCAGTTTTTAGGATTTTGTAATTCTGTGTGGTGCAAACGTCTGACTCACAAGTTTTTCATGCAGTTCTTGCAAATGCTCAGGTAGTTAATTCAAGAATGAGATAAATGAATTTCCTTGGGGACAAATGAAAGGGAGAATCTTGTTTATTATTTAATTTCTTTTAAGGATTTGATCTTCGTCACTCAGTTGAAAAGAGAGCCTTAGTTTCTTGTGTATGTGTGCTTGGAGTAGGATCTTAGCCCCTTCATGAAGGGAAAATTGCAAGAACAGTCTGCAATGTTTAACTTTTCTCCGGATATGGATGGTACTTGTCAAATGACTTGGCTGAATTTTAATAAATGGACGATTGTTTCAATCGGAATTTGTATTAATATACATACGACTTGTTATTATCCACTGATTACACATGTAACTTCTTTCACTGAGTTTAAAACTAGCCACATAACATACAAGTTTTGGTATAGGTAGAGGAAGAAAACAAGTAGTTTCCTAGATGGATTTGTTTTGATACTGTTAAGAAATCGGATATCTATTTCTGTTTTCTATGTCATTGACTTATTATATTATGTAATAAACAAAAGATAAATTTCTATAGTAGTTGCAGGTCTTGTTTCCTTTGTTTCTACTTTTTTTGTTTTATTTAAATTAGCAGCATGCTTAGTTGTGCCTATAGAATAGCTTCAGGTACGTGCTAAATAATAAATCCTCGTTCCTGTTGAATTGAATACAGGGATGCAATCACTGTTCTAGTGTATATAATTTTTTTCATTCCTTTAAATCACTGTTTTTATGATTTATCACCAAAATGTTGATTGAAACATGTAATCGTGTCTTGTATACACAATTATGTTTTCTTCCATTCTATAAATTTGGTGACTATTCGCTGTCTTGTTGCTGATTGCAAATATAAATGTAGGAAGTATTTGAGCTCATTCATCAAACATTCAACAGCACAATAAAAAATTGTGCCGGAAGAGAACTAACCTTTCATCCTAAATTAAAATGCTCTTCTATTTTTTCTAAAGAAATATTTAATCAATGGGATTATTAACTTTTAGTTCCATTTTTTTTTTTATTTGACATTGGCGCTTTGTCATCAGTTATGCTTTTGCAAGTTTCTCTTGAGTGTTGTAAAACCATGACAACTACAAGAAATGTAAAGTGCATTTATGTTTTCTTTTGATTCGTTGGTGGTCCTCACTTTCACCCTAAACTATATTTGTTAAGATCTTCGTGGACATTACAGGAGATAGACCCACAATGTCCGAACTAATATATATTTGATTTTTACTTCAACATTTTGGACACTCACTGACTCAGCTTTAGTACATATTGCTAAGAACTTTCCCTAAAAAACAAAAGAAACTACTAAGAACTGAAAGAAAAGAAAAACGAAAATCCCTTTTTGATGTATGATAATCCACAATTTTGGCACAAGACTGTTACTCAAGTTTCTACCCATAGTTACCAGGTAGGTAGTATGGGTACACGTTGTATGTAAATATGCAATTCACTACTTTTTATATTATTATTACAATTACAATATTTTCATTAAAAAATAATGATATTTGTTTCGTAAACTTGATATGTGATATGTTTAGGTAATCCTATTCGAATCGGATAAAATAATTATAGGTGACACAATCCTTTTTTTAAGTATTTAATATAATTGCATAAGTAAAATTTGAAATTAAAATCATTAATTAAATTAAAATAATCTCACATAAATTGATTTAAACCTTCAATATGATTCCTTAAGAATATATTGAAAGTGTATTTCCATTTCTATCCATCAAAATATAAAATGTTCAAATTCTGAATTAAATGTAACATGTACACATGATTGACTTTAATATTGCAAAACTCAAAGCCAGTTGTCACATGAGACCTCAATGTCTGCTTAGTTCTGCACCAAGCAAAACACCTGCTAACCAACTATAAATAAAGTAATAACACCACCAAAGGGCCATATATATCAACGCGTTGGCATACATGTCAACCTTAAAGCCAAGAGAGTAGTAGAAGTAGTAGTGCCTACCACGTTTTCATCAACCCCCCTAACCTTAATAAATACATGCACCACTCTCTCATACATTAATGCGTAAAAAAACATACCAACACAATATTCTGGCATATTGCTAATGAAACATGAGGCTCCACTACCTTACCCTTTTCCTCCTTTTGGTCCCTTTGGAGTTGAGCACCATTTATGGTCTCTCTACACAAGGAAATGTGCCTAAGAAATCATCCATCAAGCCCTTATTACCACCCCCTGAGGCCTTGCTGTCCATTGGTCACTATCACACAACATGTCCTGATGCTGAAGGCATCATCTCACAAAAGGTTGCTGCTTGGGTTAAGAAGGACCCTACATTGGCCCCTGCCATCATACGCCTTCATTTCCATGACTGTGCTGTTATGGTAATTAATCACATGACTCAATCTCTTTCTTTAAATTTGGCAATGTGTGTTTCCTATGTTTGTTTCTTGCTTAGTTGAAATAAGGTACACTTGAATTGGCCACATGCATCTTGATTCATGCATGCATCACTGATCACTTTAACTTGCTACGTGTCATTAGATACATATGATGACCATTAGAAAAAAGAGGTTTTGTGTTTTTTTGGAGATTAATTTGGATCATTTTGAGTTTTTGACTATTGTAGCCAAACATGGTTAAAATCCAGCATCTAAAGTACATTGTCATTATAAAGTCTTTTATACTGTTATCTAATTACAAATCATTTTCGATATGAATTTTACTGTAATTATTATTAAGTTAATAATCTTACCATACATTACCAATCATGATTAGATTGGAATTAAAAATATACAAGGATAACATGGTAATCTGTTACAGGACATTTTTATATGATGTTCATAACAACTGTGACTGAACGTTGTTGGGACCGAAGCCAACTTCTGGTTTGGGAATTGGATCACATGCAAATCTTGGTCTCTTCATTGTCTCGATGATGACAATCAAAACTTACTTGAAACACATACAATAAATAACCGGACCCTGGTGCTACCATTTGCATTTTTATTTCTCCAACATCATTAACCTTCTATTCCTCACTTTTACACTATTTTTAAGTCATTATTTTACTTCATAGAAAAAAAATTAATTACTTTTATTATCTAAAATGAAGTGAATTACATTTTAGTAATATTAGTCTCTCTCACACACATTATTAGTAAATAGTTATACGCATGTAAATAGATGACAGCTTAAAAAACATTCAGAGTGCCAGACCTAACTATATTAACTTATAGATTATGATTTAACATTTTGATATTGTTATTAAAAGTGTTGACTTGAAGTGAGTTGTGAATGTTTCATGAATCACTTTGTTTGATGCACTTCAATTGATCAAATTCAATGCAGGGATGCGATGCATCAATATTGCTCAACCATCCAGGGAGTGAGAGGACTGCATTAGAGAGCAGAACCCTGAGAGGATTCCAATTGATTGATGATATCAAGAGTGAGTTAGAAAAAAAGTGTCCAAGGACAGTCTCTTGTGCTGACATTCTTACTGCAGCAGCTAGAGATGCCACTCTTTTGGCTGGAGGACCATTCTGGGAAGTCCCATTTGGCAGAAAAGATGGCAAGATTTCCTTAGCCAGAGAGGCCAATTTGGTCCCTCATGGCCATGAAAACATAACAGCCCTTATTACATTCTTTCAAGAAAGAGGTTTAGACATTCTTGACTTGGTCACTCTCTCAGGCTCACACACAATTGGGAGGAGCACTTGTTCTTCTATCATGGATAGGATTTACAACTTCAATGGGACTAAAAAGCCAGATCCCTCACTAAATGTCTTTTTCTTGAAGTTGTTGAGGAAAAGGTGCAAAAGGGTGATGGATTTGGTGCACCTTGATGTCATAACCCCTAGGACTTTTGACACAACCTATTACACTAACCTTATGAGGAAAGTGGGGTTATTGTCAACAGATCAGTCACTTTTTTCAGATGCAAGGACTGCTCCTTTTGTTGAAGCATTTGCAACACAACCTTTTCTTTTCACTAGCCAGTTTTCAGTGTCAATGGTGAAGCTTGGGAATGTTCAAGTTCTGACTAGGCCTAATGAAGGTGAAATAAGGGTTAATTGCAATTATGTCAATACTGTCTAATTGGTGTAATGGTGTCCTACTTTGCTATGCGGTTAATTTCTTTGTTCCATTTTTATGTTTGGGATTTTAATGTCAATAAATCATATAGCCAGAGGGTTCGATCATGTCTCTGTTGCTTTGTTGTGAGAAATTACTTTTCTCCTTATTAATTTTGTACCCTAAACGCATTAATAGAATTGATAAACCAACTTACTCTTTATCAAATTGTGAGTAAATTACATAACTTAAAACACACAAATTATATTCTTTGAAATAGATTATATTTAAATATTGGTTTAATTGATTTTTTATCCTTAACTTTTTAATTTTTGAAGAATTTTACCCTAAAAAAATTTTGGGTTCATTTTATCCCAAACTTTTAAGAAATTTGTGAAATTTATCATGGGCCATTTATCAATTGATAAATTCAAAAGTTAAGGACAAAATTTGAAGAAAAAAATTGGGTGTAAAAATTGCAAAAAAAAGCAATATAAAGTGCAATTATATTAAGAGTAAAATAAAGGAGGTACAATTGGCAAGTTTCTTGAAAACAATGTGAAGAGAAAATGTAAAAGAAGTGAGAGAGTAGAAAGTGAAAAATAAAAATAAAGCTTCAGTTATTATCCACTAAACAAGTGATGACGACAAGACTTATTTAATATATCTGTGATTTATTGTATTTTTAACCTCAACTTTTTAATATGGACATATTTTATTTTAACTTTTAAGAAAGTTATGAATTTTATCTTTTGTCATTTTATTCTTAGTATAATTATAATTTTATCCCAACTTTTTTTTATTTTTTTTTCAAATTTTACATCCAATCTTTTATTTTTGATAAATTTTACCTCTATTTTTATTTTCTTAATAAATTTTACTTCTAATTTTTGTGTTTATGAATGAAAAGATGACTTGATGTAAAAAATTGAGAATAAAATATGTTAAATTAAAAAATTAAAAACAAAATTCATTAAAAATTAAAAAGTTTAGAGGAAAAAATGTAATTAAGTTGTGTATCTATTGATTAGTGGGTAAGTCGTGAATAATAGACATGACCTGGTAGTTCGTATACAACTTCTTAATATTTCTTTTTTCATTTTTTTTTTGTTACAGAAATCCTAAATGTAGTTGCCACTTTCCCTATTACTCCCTCTTGGTAAAATAAAAAGCCTTGAGATTGAATTTGTAAATTCACCTTAGAACCCTAATCCCCTTTTTCTCAATAGACTAAATCATTCCATCATTCGGTGCAAGAGGGACTGACAATAGAGGCACGCGGCACCAGATTATTTCCAAATTGAAGCGTCCAAGAGTCCAAATTCCTCATGTTAGAATCTCTTTTGTGCTCTTCAAACGCCAGTTTCTCTTTAATTTTCTCAAATTCTGGTGTTTCTTTAATTCTCTGTTTCTTTTTTCTAAATGGGCATTCGAGTTTTCCTTCTGGTGCAGATTTTTTTTTCTTTTTTGTTTTTTTTCTTGATGGCTTGGGTAGATTCAGGGATTTTCCTTTCTTTTGGTTGTTGCCCATCACCCTTTTTGCATGTTCTTCACATGTATTGTCTGCATGAATTCTGAATTAAAAGCTTCAATGCACTTTATGTGAATGCGGTGGATACCAATTGCAGTGTAAGCTTGGTCCTAAAAGAAATTAGGATAATAAAGTATGTAGAAATGATGAACTTGTTTTCTTGCCCGGAGGTGTTGTTAGGGACCTATTACTCTCAAAGTTTGCTCTTGAGATTGATTTTTCGTGCTAAGTTTCGAATTTGATGATTGCTTCTGAGAATGTAAGTACTTGTAATGGGTGCTTCTAGGTTTCTCTTATTTACTTTAATTTTCAGTTGTTAAGTTCGATTGATTTTCAGCTGTGATTATGAGGGTAAAACAGAATGGGGAACTGAGCTGTGGTGTTATCTTATGTTTAAGTTTAACACTCTTTGATGCTTGATTTTATTCTGTTATATTAATTAGTTCTGTTAATTCAGCTTATTATTGCCAACAAGGTAGTGTATGCAGTGAACACAGATATGATAGATTGAACTATAAACTAGGTATGATGCTGTCTCACATTGTTGATTTTTTTGAGTTTTGTGATTATTCTTGTTATAGGAGTTTTATGGAGGGAGCTTCAGAACCTCTCTTCTGAGTAATGTGAGATTTTGCATTAGGCATCATTTTTTCCTGCCTTTTTCTCATTAATGATTTATTGAGAGAAAAGGTGAGGTGTATAAGTTTTTACCCAGATCCCACTTTTAAGAAAGCGCTTAAGTGTGTGAGAGTACTATGAGCATCTCATCCAATCTACCATCCTTAGAAATGCATAACTTTTCCTAAGTAAACCAGTTTTATTGAAAGCTGATTTAAATGCTTATGGAAGACTAGTTTTTTTGTATCTCAACCTTTAGTTTAAAAGCATTTTTATGCTGAACATTGGTGCCTATGTTGACAAGGTGTTATTGGAAAAAAACATGGTTCATTTATTTAAAGCAGTAACCTCTGTTGATTGAATAGTACCCTGTTGAATCAGATGAGTTAAAATAAAAAAAAAAACAAGGAGATATCTGTTTGAGAGCCATATATGTGATGTAAAAATATTGCTAGATTATACTATTACAATAACTTCTTATTTTATATAATATATAAAACAGGGTCTTGATAGTCTTGCCTTGGAGATGAGAAAAACAGCATAAATATGTAAACTCTAGAAACTGTGTGCTTGATTTGTATTAGGCTGCTAAGAAGATTCAATATGCCAATTTAGCATCTTACCAGATGTATAGACTTTTTAGTGAATGCTTGTTGCTGAGTTTACCAATGAGAGGCAGTAGAAGGTTTTATGAGACCATTAGTTACAATAGGAGTTCTAATGACTTCAGAACCAGAAACCACAGTATCTGTAGTGAAACTTACCTTGCTAGTGGAGTTAATGATTGTGGATATTAAACTGTAGGAGAATTTGTTCTTACTAAATTTACATTTCTAAGTTTACATAATTTGATTATCAGTTTTCTATGTGCAACAGTCTCTATGAGCTGAAGGTAGTTTGCAGCAAAAAAGATTGAAGCAAGCACTGCGAGAGGAAGATAAAGGTAATGATTTCATTATTCTCACAAACTCCCATAATTCATACCAATAGATTTAAATCTTTTTCTGCTGTTTATGCTCCTATGTTATGGTTGTTATGTTACCTGAATAAAGTTTATTCCTCAATCTTTTTTCTCTCTTCATGTTGTATTCTCATCTTTCAAATATTAATGAATAAAGTTTTGTACACCTCTTTATGTCTTATGGTTCAATTTAACAGGTTTCAACTTAATGCATTTAGGTCCCTCACTGCCATTAATCCATTTGGTATGGTGAATGGTTCTCATCAATCCATCTTCATATAATAGTGGGTTGGCCCAAGGGCTGATCCTAACCTTCTTGGCCCTAAGCCCTATGGGCCATTTTCTCCCTAGCCCACATGGGTTAGGGCCGGCCCATTTGATGGCACTATACTCAGTGGTTTTGGTCTTCTCTATTCACCTTATCAATAAGCGATTTCTTTACCTTTAGGTAATAACACCACAATTTTTATGAATGTCAACCTAACAGATTTTGTTTTTATTTTTTTTTTAGAACGTAAAAATAAACCAGTGAGTATTGTAGAACCTACAAATATTTGTAAAATTCATTTTTTTTATGAAATTAAAAGCCAACAAACAAAAAGGGACACTTGAATCAATAGATAACACTGAACAAGTTCTTAAAGTTTAGCATATTAATAGCATTAAACAATAGGTCCTAAAGAGACTTAATTATAGTCAACAAATACATGAGCTCGATCCATTCAAATTTTAAACTAGGTCATACTTATCCTCTCGGCTGCTAATTTATCGTCTCCTATTTTTCTTTATTTTCTCTAGTGAGGGTGAAGAGAAGAGAGGAATGGAAGAGAAAGATTTCATTGAAGAGGGTAAGAGTATGAGTCGAAAGGAGAAGAGGAAGGCAATGAAGAAAATGAAGCGGAAGCAGGCAAGGAAGGAGGAGGCTGAGAGGGAGCGGCGGGAGGAAGAGGAGCGCCTGAACAACCCCGAGGAGCAGAGGCGGATGCAGTTGCTGGAGCAGCAGGAGGCTGAGAGGATGCAGAGGGATATGATCCTCTTCCGAGAGAGAGAGAAGGCGTGGATGGACACTGTCATCACTCAAAAACAACAACAACAACAGCAGCAGCAACAAGAAGACGAGGATGATGAATACGAATATGTCGAGGAAGAAGGCCCTCCAGAGATCATTTGGCAAGGAAATGAGATCATCTTCAAGAAGAAACAACTCAGAGTTAGGGTTACCGACAGGGACAAACCAAAGCCCAACGAGACTAATCAAAATGACCACCAGGTAAATGTCTATGTGCATGTTTGGTTTGCAGTTGGAAATGCTGCGGTGGTGCGGGTCCCAATGCAAATCCAACGGATAAAAGCAAAATGAATGCAAAAGCAAGGGCCCTGATCTGTTGGCAAAATTATGCTTACCTCAAAAATAATTTTGCCTACAGATTCCCAAACATGCTCTAGAATCGAATTTGACATCCAATCCCTTACCCCCAGAATCAATTATGTACTATATGCATTCATCTGACTGTATGTGCCAGCCATTCATAATTGACTATCATCATTTGCAGCAGGAGGAGGATAATAAACCTACATCCAATCCCTTACCCCCGGAATCATTGACACTTGAGAATGTTGCTCAACAAATACCCAATTTTGGAACTGAACAGGTATGTTTCGTTTCAATAAATAATCCGTTTTCATCTTCAAACTCACTCATTGCTTTTGCATCTGTTGCCATGCCAGGATAAAGCTCATTGCCCTTTTCATCTAAAAACGGGAGCTTGTCGTTTTGGTATACGCTGTAGCAGAGTCCATTTTTACCCTGATAAGTCGTCCACTCTTCTTATCAAAAACATGTACAGTGGTCCTGGCCTTGCTTGCGACCAGGACCAGGATGAGGGCCTTGAGGTCTGTTCATTTGCTTCATTGTATCCTCTTCATGATTTCATCGCATTTACTACTACTTATTTACTCACATCAATGCTTTTGCAATGCTCTTTTGTCTTAATAAAAACACAACAAAACCTTTTGCGTCTTTAATCTACATGTCACGCTCTTCAATTATTAATTTATTAATCAAAATAAATCCAATTCAAAGTATCCTATTCTATCCATGGTTCATCTTGCTATTGTTTCCTCATCCCCCTTACATCTTAAATGTACAGGAAGTTGGTATTGTTTCAGTTCCTTAATTTCATTTTTCATGATTGAAAAATTCATGCAGTTGCTTCATCTGATATTTTTGTCCTTGTGAAAGGAGTGTATTCAATTCAATTCTTTGACTTAATAATCAGGGATTCATTGCAAGATTCATTTTGTTGGAGGCTTATGATTTGGCCTTGGTTGGTCAAAGTTAATGATATTAGCTGTTGTATCCTACTTGCTCAGCCTGGGAAATAACCTATTAATATTGATCCCCTCCCCCCTTGTTAGTCACTTAATCCATTTCTTTCAATTTGCTTCATTTGACTATTTCCCCCCTCCCCTTTTCGTTGATTTTTATTTACTGTCTGAGTCCTTTACTCATTATACCATTAGCACCATACTTTTGTGATGTTTTTATTAATTTATTTTTCATGTACGAGGGGAAGATTTTTGTTTCCTATGATGTTTCATTTAATATTATGTCAGCATAACATTTTAACAGATTCAATAATTACACTGAATATTTAAAACACTTTTTTCCCCCTCAAATCTTTGTTACAACTTCCAAAATCTCATACTCTAATAATTTACATGTTCTTTCTCCTTAACCATAAGTAGTTGTCAGGCGTTATCCAAGTCTTGGCTTATGGAGCTATGTTGCAGACTAACGGTCATGACCTTCAAAGGGTTTGGGATTGCGACAGCAAGACCTTAAAAATGTTGATTCAGTTAGTGATTCTTAAAATACATTGTTGTTGTGATTTTTTAATCTTTTTTTCCTGCATCAACACCAATCCAGATGAATGATTGATCACATGTCACTTTAGATGAAACTAGTACTCTAGTTGTTTGGAATACTTCATGCCTGTCCTTTGGGCTTTAGGAGTAGTGTGCAGAGGTTTTGGAGATAAGAATGAAGATAAGATTTTATGCAGATTTCCTATGTTTGCATAGTAGAGTGTTAGGATTTCTAAATCAGTTTGTGTGAATGCAATGCTTATGGTAGAGGATTTTCTTTTTGGCTTCTCTTTTATGTTCTGCCTGCCAACACTCTTTATAAAGCTGTTACTTTCACTGTTATCCAATGAGGGTGAACTTTCTTTGTTTTTTTCCCAATGCTATTTCTTCTTTTTGATTTCCAATATTATACTACTTCCCATATGCCATAAGCCAAACTTTGTAGCATCTTTTTGATCCCTTATGCACTATAGAGAAAGCTGAAATTGGCTAGAGGTAGTATTATATTTCAATACATAAATATCTTGTTTGACCTGTTTAACCCCTTTTTCAGTATACAGATGAAGAGGTTGAACGCTGCTTTGAAGAATTTTATGAGGATGTTCACACAGAGTTCCTGAAGTTTGGGGAAATTGTGAACTTCAAGGTTCTTTTTTACTACCGTGTGTGTGTGTTTTGCTTATGAAAATTTGAAAATATATTTCTCATTTAATTTTGGCCTTAATGTAATTTTCAATATCTTCAAATAAAGTTTTATGGGTTCTCTGGGAAATATTACAAATGCTAATTGATGATTGTTTATATCTAGCTGTATAGAGAGGACAAAATAAATCAAATGGAAAACTTGCTCAACCATTATCTTTATATATGTCATGTCTTGTCATTGTTCTCTCCCTCTCCCTCTCTCTTTATATATTATGGGCATATTGAAAACATAGTTGTCAATAGCAATGCTATAGTGGGATGGTGTTGCAGACCAGCTCTTGGGTACTACGGAACTCAAATAACATCACAGTTTTAAATAGTGATCGTGATAGCAGGTGAAATTGCGGCAATTTGCAGGAGGTGCAAGGGCATCTGTGATCAGGTGCAAGAGCCCTGTAAGTGTCACCTAGGGCTTTTCATGGGGAGGGGGTAATTTTGTGATTTCAACCCTCTTCCATTGAATCTGAGGTTTCAACTTTCAAAGGAACCCCTAATTTTCCCATTTACTTGAGCACATTCACTCTCGCCAACACCCATTTTCTCTAACAGTTTCCAGCTATTGCTGACTTTGTCAGTGTGGCCCTGTTCTCTGTATTTTGTGGCCATTCCCATTCATACTCTAACTATCAGTCGGTTTTGGGCCTACAAAGCCTAAACCTAAGCAACCTGAAGGCTGTAATATTGCCTGTTTCTAACCACACAGTTCATCGGGTTAGCTGGGGTTGTGTGCAACTCGGGCTGGTTCAAACGGACTGGATAGATTACAGGTCAGTGTTGTATTTTGCTTAGGTGTGTAGAGAATACACAGAGGGTTAGGATGTATTGTTGCCTGCGTAGCTCCTGTAGGTTAGCAAGGAGGTCAGGTTTGATGTAACACATTAGGATGGTGAGATGATTTTGAAAAGATTCAGAGGAGGCGTTCCAAGGTTTGGATGGCTTGGATTGCTCTGATAGATAGTTTCAAGGTTTGGTTTGGCAAATTAGACTGAAACCAAGAGATGAAGCAAATGTAGTATGGAGAACTAGAAGATAAGCGAGTGAGGCTTGTGAAAATTACAATTTATGTGAGAAAGGAGAAGAAAATGTGTTTGGGTCCCTTGCTTTCTTTTCCCCTTTATTGATTCTTCATTTTTGAAGTTTTATTTCATTAAATTGTGATGTGATATGACCTGCTGAATCATGGTTTCAATTTTCTCATCAATGTGGTTGTACAAGGGGAGTTTCTTGAGCTGAGATATGCAATTTATATGTTAAAAATATACCATCTAACTATAATAGTTCTATCAAAGGAGGAGGGTTTTGTTAGGTCATCGGCAACCAATGTAAAACTTGCTGATATAACACATGACCTATAAAAGTTCTACACCCTAAATTCACCATCAAGATCTTAAACAAAAAAATCCAATGGTTCTAATTGTTTCAAACTTTCAATTTTCAACAGTCAAGGCATGGTGTCAGATCATATGAATCACATATCCACACAGGATCACAGCCTTGAGGCTTAACACTGTTGTCATACCACACAGACCACATGACAATCAATGTCATGCACCCGAAGCTCAAGTTATCTTCCTGGTCTTACTATCTTCATTAGAACTGTTTCTGGGCTCTTCTTCTGTTCTTCATATATGTTTGGTTGGGTTCGGGTACCAATGAAACACATTTCAGAAACCCAAACCTGACCAGCTGTCCCCATTTTAAACCAAATTTTTTAATCCACTTAACCTGCTAACCGATCCAACCTGTATTTCTCTATCTCTTTTCCCTTCTTGTATTTGTTGGCTTTGGTCGGATTACATTTATGCTCACCCTTGCTAACTATCCTCTTTTCTCTCTCCTTTCATTTTATTCTCTGCCGATATTTTTTTCATATTATTTAATGAATGTCTTTAATTTTGAATAATTTGTATATTTGAGAATTTAGTATACGAATAAAAATTATTTAGCCTGTATCTAAAATTTTACTATCGCAACCTTTCTGCTATCCACCATCCCATCATAGCCATTTCAGGATCAGCCACTCTGTGCCACTACCTGGAATTGATAACTGTGATTTAAAAGTAAGCCAAAAATGGGATATAGTTTTTTCCTTTTTTGTGAAGGAATAGAAGAACAATATTTTGAAAAGCAAAATGGCAGTTCATGTGAAAACATTTTGAAGATCTTTAGTCATTGTCTCTTTGATTTCTTGGCACTTCCTACTCATGGTACTGATCCTATTATCTATATTTCCCTGTCAGGTGTGTAAAAATGGTTCATTTCACTTGCGAGGAAATGTCTATGTACAGTATAAATCGCTTGATTCTGCTCTGCTTGCTTATAACACGGTGAATGGTCGCTACTTTGCTGGGAAACAGGTATTGCATTTCTATGTCTTGTTTGTGCCAAATGAATATCTTTAATGCTGCTAGTATGATTGTATGAATTTCTAGAAAGCTCCAAGTATGAAAGTTATTCATTTGCCATGGGATGTTTGCTTTGGACTTCATATGTACTGTGTTCAGTCTTATCCATTTACTGGTTTTTTTTAATTGATGTCCTGTAAGTGTAACTCCTGTTATATCGGAGGAAAGTCTGAAAAATGTTTTATGTAAAACTGGTTAAAGGTGTAGCATATTTAGGTTATAATGAGGCAGGGAAAGTTCAGCTCTATACTGAAAGCTTATGTCAGATTTAAAGTTCAGAGTGAGTTTTTCCAAAGGATGGTTGTTTTGGTTCATAGATGAAAAGATTTAGGATTTTACGATCAAGTGCAGAAGATTTGAATTGCTTGACATTGTTTATATGTTTATCTCATTATTCTCATATTATGATTTATGGCAGGTAAGTTGTCAATTTGTTAACTTGACACGATGGAAGGTTGCCATATGTGGCGAGTATATGAAATCAGGTTTCAAGGTATACAATTATATTGATGACATTGACTACTATCTTATATTCTTATATTTTGTCTTTTGGATACAACCAAGTGCTGCTGGGTTTCATTTGTGCAAATCATATAAACTCTTGGTTGGTTTCAACTGAAGCTTTTAACTTTGAAAAAGATGTTAGAAAATGTTTGGAATTGATGAATCATGCTCATGAAGTTTCAATGGTGTTCCTTTCTTGTGTGTCTTAACAGACTTGTTCTCATGGAACAACATGCAATTTTATCCACTGTTTTCGTAATCCCGGCGGAGACTATGAATGGGCCGATTCTGACAAACCTCCCCCGAAATTTTGGGTAAAAAAAATGATCGCTTTATTTGGTTATTCTGATGATTATGAGACTTCAATGGAGCAAGGAAATATGAGTTTGTCAAAAACAGATTCTGACAGGTGTGCTTTCACTTTATTGCTCCTCATTACATGTGTAAGAATTATTTACTGTTGTGTGATGTTGTCTCAGACCACACAAAATACTCTTATTTATAATGAAGGAGGTTTACAGAATAAGGGAACTAAATAATGAGTAATAAGGGAGATGATCCCATGCTAAACCCTTGTAATTAAAACATATCAAATCATATATTTCACATGACATATGATTGATTAAATTGGTTACTGGTTAAATTGTAACCTATGTAGATGATTGTAAATCAAGCAACCTTGTGGTAAATTTTAGCATGATGGAGGATGGGGCTGAGTGTTTGCGATTGGTGTTGGTACAGTTTTGCTTTCTCCCTTGCTGCATTTAGGGAAACAACTACAGTTTTGTGGTTAATAGAATTTGTTGATGTGAAGAAAATATAACTTGGAATAATTTTCTTCAGATGGAAGTTTGAGTTGTTCAATGTCTTGATTTATTTATTTTATCATATTTTGTTTAATTATGTCAATATTTCTGTATATTTTTTTCATGTGAATTTATACCTGTTCTCGTAGAACGTGCCACTCTAGAAGAAGGTCAAGATCTAGGGAGATGGATCAGTTAAATTGCGGTCATTCAGGTAGAAGAAAACAGCGAGATGAAAGAAAGCATAGAACTCCTAATGAGGATTGGAATGGCAGCTTTAAAAGGAAATCGAGAGGCAGAACTCCTGATTCCGGTGCTGTTTCTGACAGGGAATGGTTAGAAAAAGAGGAAAATAGGGAAACACACCATGAATACACTATGAATAGCAGACGCCATGAAGAAGATTCTGATGTGGAATGGGTTACTAGGGACAACGAAAAACAGCATGGTAGAGAAGGAAGAAACTCAAGAAAGCAAAACAGAGATGAGAAAAGGCACCATATTAGCAAAAGCAATTATCAGGGTGGCCGCGATGCTTCTGAATCTGAGAAAGATTTTCTTGGTAGAGGAGAGATGGAAACACAACATGATTATTACTCTAGGAAAAGCTCAAGATACAGAAGATCAGGTCTTGATGATGATGACTATAAATACCATGAGAATGAAAATGACAAAGTTGATGGCGGTTGGTCTCGGAAGGACAGTTACAAGCGAGAAGAGCATCATCACAAAAAGAAGAGATCAAAACATTAGTAGAAATTGATTCCATCAATGGTTAGAACTCAAGTGGGGGCAGGCATCATAGAAACAAGGGAGGTGATAATCAATTGTTAATTTGTTACTCACTATAAAGATACTGGATCTCGTATCATATTTAGAAGATTGGTTGACCTTAGTATTGGTGGAAATAAATAAATAAATTGAATGAAAAGTATTTTTATATTAAAAAATAATTTTAATTTAAAAAACTTAAAAACCTTTTATTTCATTATTTTTCTTAAATGTATTTTTTTTAACTCTTGTTATAAATCAAACACTGGGTTAATAACTAAAATAACTACTGATTCTCTTCGAATTTTTATGATTTTCGGTTAATAGATCAACGACTTTGATGTGGTGCACCAAAACTACCTTGGTGCATATTAAAATACCTCCAAAATCCTTCCATTAGTAAATAAGATGGGGTGTCCAATTTTATTTTGACAATATTCGCTCCTACATATCAATTCGCTTCCATATTTTTCAGAAAAGATTTTAGGGAAATATTTGTAAATTATGCTTCACAAGGAAAACAGAAACTTGAGCTATATATAGTTTTTTTTAATTGACAACTAGAGTGATAATTTTTGTTAACAAGGAGATCATAGCTGTTTTACCTTTTTTGGTTTTCCTGTCTTTTTTAATTATCCAACCCACTTTATATATCTTTGAGCTATACACATGAATTCAAGAAAATCTAATTAAAGCTTACTACTAGCTTTACCAAATCTCCAATAAATTAGTTTTGACAAGCCTATCAAAATAAACTAGTTTTCTCTATAATCAGTTTGATTTACTGAGAATAATCAGACAAACATTACAAGCAGGTTTTATTAAAAGATTATCCAACAAGAGGTGAAAAATCCCCGGATAGGAACTGGAGAATGAAACAATGTGATGCAACTAATACAACCTTTTCTTTTTACACATTAGAGTTTGAATATTTTTATATCCAAGCACTTAAAATTTTTCGAGTGGTACACAAAAATCAACAAGAGGAGCATGCGATGATTCAAATCAAACCACTTCTCCAATGTGAAAACATGAAAATAAGCAGCAAATGACTTGCATTCTCATTCTATTTATGAAGATAAGGGACCTCCACCATGCTTTGTTCGGCTTAGCATATGACTTGCATTCTCATTCTATTTATTATTTTATTCTCACTATTAATTTGATTCATCTTTATTAATTTGCATCCGTTCTTTTTGTGACCCACTCATGGACTACTACTTGCAGTTTTCGTCATCTTAATTCTTATTTCTTCTATATATTTTTGGTGTGAAATCTGTTGTACATATGGCTTGTTTTTTTTTCGTGGCTTCATTCTCATCCAATCATTAGTCTTATGTTGCTAAAGCCAAATGTTCATGTTGGAAACATAGACATGGACCAATCTTTTGGTCTGTTTATTCCTGTCTATCTTCTAACCTCAGTATTTACAAAATCAATGTAAAAAAGGGTGAAGTACTGAAGCTTATTGTTGGGAGTGCAAGTGCCAATGTACAACATAATCAAATAATTTGTGTTAGTTCGTGTTCCAGATTATATGATATGCTAGAGAAAAAAGTTATTCTAAAATATATGTCATTTTATAAAATCAATGTTGCATTAGATACTTTTTAAGATTAATCTTAATTAATACTTAATAAGAATAATATATATATAAAGAATAAATGAGTCATTAATTAAAAAAATAACAAACATATTAAGAAGTTATTTAATATTTTTTAAAAATTTAATAAATTAATTATATTTCTAAATATATGTGTCAGAGCCGTTAGGCAATTGCCTTAGGCCTACTGATTTTTTTGTTGTGAACCTTAGGACTTAGGCCTACTGATAGTAAAATGGTAAATAATATCATATGTAGTATATCAATTGAGGGCACAAACTTGAAAACTATAATGAGACTTGTAGTCACAAATTTTCTAATTCACGTCATTCACACCACATCAATCATAAACTTAGCTTTTAAAGTCACCATATCATATGTTAAGTGAATTTGACTGTGATTCTATGCAATTTTACTAATAATTATCATCGTTAGTCAATAACCATTAATAGTATTTATTTGCAAGTAATAAATGACTTTTCAATTAAAACCGAAAGGTCAATTATTTTTAATGTTAACCGTTATTAATTTTTAATCGAAAGAAAAAAGATAACAATTATTTTATTTTAGGTTAAATTGTAATTTTTCAAATTCATGATTTTGATCCCTTGATAAATTATTAACTAATAATTGTGATTATTAGAGATATTAAATTGATTCTAAATTAAATAAAAAATATTAATCATTAAATTTTTTAATAAAAGGCCTGCAACATGAGGTAAAATAGGTGTTTGCGAAGAAGTGGAGAAACATAATGTTGTGTAAAATTAGGATTATTAATAATTTTTTAATAATTAATTATTTTAACTAATATATAATTAACTTAATAACTCAATTAATCAGAATTATTTGTTAATAATTTATCAGGAGGACAAAAATCACCATTTTATAAAATTAGGGGACCAAATATTACAATTAAAATCCAAAATAACCAAAATCGATTTGAGAAACTAGGGGACCAAAATTATAATTTAGCCTTTATTTTATATACTCCCTCCATTCTCTCTTATATGAAAAAAAATCAAATTTTTATTCTCAAATATAAGTTAAAGTTAACTACTTTTTATCTATTTAGTGAGATTATGCTCAAAATATCCTTCATTTAATATGAAATTTAGGCTTAATATCAAGTTTAAATGAATGTTAGCTTAGACAAAAAAATTATTTTTTAATTGAAAATGACACAATTTAGTGAAGTAAGCTAATTTTCTTAATAAATATAAAATCTATTTATTTTTCTTATAAAAGAAAACGGAGGAACTATATGTATATTATAAAATTTAATATTTATACTTAAAATTCTCTCTACGATCTCAATTTTTCTCTTTTGAGCAATGCAAATTCTTTCTTTTAAATATAAGTAACATGAGTACCCTTTCCAAGATCTTTTTATTTATTATATATATATAGAAAAAGGACCCTCTCCAAAATCTTAAAACAACATAAAAGTTTGTCAAAAATAAATTCTCTTTAAGAATCTTACCAAAATAAAAGAATTACTAAATATATCTTTTTCTAAAAAAACATGGTTAGGTAGGAAAACTATACTAAAAATGAATGAAGATTAGTCTTTATATATATATATATATATATATATATATATATTTTTTTTTTTTTTCTTTCTGAAAACAAAGTATTCCTATATAGTTAAAAATCATGAAATCAACCTTTAAGAAGTTGAAATCATCAAAGTTAATTTTGCTTCTCCCAATAATAGATACTTTGTACTTAAAACATATAACAAAAAAATTATAAAATAAATTCTTTTAACTTCTCTTACTATAATATAATAAATTCTCTTTAAAAAAAAATATCCTGCTAGTGTTTTTTTTTTTGTATAAGTTTACTGAAGTATTTTTCCATTTCAAAAATATATTTTTAATGTTTTTTCCAAAAATTCTAAAATCGATTTCTTTCTATTAAAAAAGGTAAAGTAATTATTTTTAAATTTATTATAATTTTTTAATAATTAACACAATAATCAAAATGGAAATATTAAAAAATAGAATCCTAACCTTTGATAATATTTCCTTCTATAATAAAATAAAAAAGCAAAAATAATTCATGAAATATCAATCTTGAATGATAATCTGCAATTCTACAAGGAACTTTGGAGAATCTATAGTTTCTTAAGGCGCATGATATTTACCACAAATAAATAATCCAATATCCAAAACACGTTAATTTTTTTCTTCTAATCATGCAAAAAGGAGTAAATACAATTAATACACTTTAATTAATTTTCATTAATCATTGATATTGGTACAAAAATAATCCTACGAGCCACATAATCCAGTTATTATAATTAAACAACATAAAGAAAGGCATGAATTCGTTTCCAAACTCAAAAAATAAAAGAAAGGGAGCTTAAAGGCAAAGAGAGAGAAGAGTGCAATGGCTAAGAGGGGAGTGTTAATAGGATGCAACTAGCCAGGCACAAAGGCTGAGTTGAAAGGGTGCATTAACGATGCACAAGTGCCTCATCAACATATATGGATTCTCAGAAAAAGACATAATTGTCCTCATTGACACCCCAACCCACAGGCAAGAACATCAGAGTGGCACTGTCCAAGCTGGTCCGGTCAGCCAAGCCCGGAGATGTTCTCTTTGTCCACTACAGCCGCCACGCCACGCGCCTCCCGCCGGAGATGGATGAGGAGGACAACACCGGCTATGATGAGTGCATTCTTCCTGCTGACTGCTACATAATTTGCTTCTTATTTCTTATGTTGAGCTAATGCCTGAATTTATTTTAATTTTAAAATAAATAAATTTACTTCTTAAAATAAACAGAAAACACAAACTGACCTGATGGAAAAATTGTGGTATGGTTTGAAATTATTATGTGTATATGATTCTGATCAATTTGTCTGTGACATAAATTTGAGTTTTTTTTTTAAATTTAATTATGAAAAATTAATGGGAAAATTACTATGTGAATCAAGACTATTATGTGTTCATAATTTGATTAATTTTCATGTGACATATTTAATTATGTTTTTTTAAATAAAACTCAGATATGTGTTATGTGAAAATCAATTGTTATTTTGAACATTAATATATAATAATTTCTCGTTTTGAAGATACTTATTCAATAAATTATAAAACTAATTTAAAATGCTACTAATTAATGAAAAATATAACGATGGATGCAAAACATAAAATATTGTATATTTTAATAAATATATATTTTTTACTTTGAAATTGTTAACTATTTTGACAACACTTATTGCTGTTATTATTAATTCTGTTATGTTTTGGTACAACTCTTTTACGTGTAGACGTACGGTGCCAAGGCTGGACAGACGAGGAGAGTTGTATTGTGTAATTCGCCAATCAAGTTTTAAAATCTAGTTGAATCCTAATTAATAGTATGGATCGATAATGTGATTTAATTGTTACTGCTTATCCATATATTACAAATCTGAATTTTTACTTTGAGAAAATAAAATAACAAAATTATTTTATATTTTCATTCAATCATAAATTATTATTATGAATATTGAATAAATTATTATGAATGATAAATATGTTGATTTTTATAATATTTATTTTAAAAGTTATATTAATTTCTCATTGGTATATACTATATAGTGTAAAAGTTTGTATATATGCATAATCATTAAACTTTTTTCCTTTTAAATAAAAGGTTTTAAAGAGTTATTTTCTTCTATATTAAATCATGTATCATTTTTATTAAGTATCTTATTTATTTTTATTTAAATATACAACTTAGTTATTCAAATACTATTACTTAATTTTAGTTAATTAGTTTCAAATTCAATTTAAATTTACCAACATTATGTGATTTGAGTGGAACTATATGCTTATAGATTCTGTAAATAAGTTCTTGAGTTTTTATAGATATTAAGAACATGGTATGATTGAGAGAAGAGTTATATTGTTTTGAGAGAGATTAATTATTGATAAAGTATAGTGATACTTCACAATATGATAACCTAAAAAAATCAATTTAAATTTGAATTGATTTTAATTTTAATTTTGAATTTTGATGTCTATTGTTAAGCTATAGTATTTTTCTGCATTTTTAATCTTAAAATGAGATTTAAAAAACGAAATAAATAATATATGCATTTATTACATTGTAATTTAAACCTAAACTATCATATATAATAAGTCTGTTGCTTTCTATAATAATTACCTAAAAAAATTCATGTATAAAATTATATTTCTGATTATACAAACATTCTACACGCACGATGAATGTCTATTGAACTAAAAAAAATCAAAAGTAGAATTTCATAATGAAATGTGTTCAATATATATCTATTTTTTTTAAAACCTATTATATTTTTGTTAGAGGAACACCCTTGTTGCTGCTAAAATTCACGAGTCACACAAGTTTGAGAATGTGACATAAAATAAGAAAAGAAAATCACATACTTAGGAAACCTACATGAATTTCATCCAAATAAAATACTAGAGTGTCTTTCTGTTTTTCATATATTCAAAACATTTCATATATTCCATAAAAATATTTATTATTATATGTTTCTGTGATCTTATCTTTTGACCGTGTATATTCCAAAGAAAATAACATTCTCTAGTACTCAAATGGTATTCTATAATATTGCATGATTCTTAATTTGGGAAGTAATGCTAATTAACTGTTATGTTTTGAATGCAAATAGATGATGATTTCAGGCAATTTGTAGACAAGGTTCCAAGGGGTTGTAAAATCACAATCGTTTCAGATTGTTGCCATAGTGGTGGTCTAATAGAAGCAGCCAAGGAACAAATAGGAGATAGCACAAACGAAGAAGGCCAAAACTCACCCTCTCTATTTCACTTCAAAAACCTCTTCCATCGAAACATGGAACAAGAAGAAGAAGAAGAAACCATCGTGAAGAATCGTTCTTTGCCTCTTTCAACACTCACAGAAATACTCAAGCAAAAAAGTGGCAAGGATGATGACATAGAAATTGGGAAACTAAGACACACACTCTTTGGGGAAGATGCAAGCCCCAAAGTGAAGAAATATATGAATTTAGTCATAAACAAACTACAACATGGAACAAGTGGTGGCGAGAGAGGAGGAGGACACACAATTCTGGGGCTGGTGGGTGATCTTGCACAACAATTTTTCGAACAAAAGCTAAATGACGATGACAACCACGACGAGGAATATGCAAAACGTGGGTGGAGCAAGAGGGAGGAACATCATGCTGCATCAATCAAGCGCAACATTTTGGATTGTGGGATTCTGTTGAGTGGTTGCCAGAGTGACCAAACTTCTGCGGATTTCGCAAGTCCTTATGGAAATTCGGACGCGGCTTATGGGGCCTTCAGCAATGTGATTCAGAGCATAATTGAAGAGACTGATGGTGCAGTCACAAACAGGGAGCTTGTGCTGAAGGCTAGGATGGTGCTTAAGAGCCAGGGTTTTGATCAGAAGCCTGGACTGTATTGCAGTGACAACAATGTTAATGCTTCTTTTCTGTGTTGAAAATTCGAGGGAATTTAAGACCTTTGGACCATCCTAAAGTTAGTGATAATGCGTGGCATATGATACACATAATTATAATTATATGTTGTAATTGACTTTGTGTGTGATTGCAAATCACCTTTTCAAATAAATAATTTTGAAATATATGTCAATAAATGGGTGATAAAATATAAATATGAAAACGAAATATGCAATTTGGAGATAGCAAGAAATTAACTTTCAGCGGTAGCAACTTTCCAGTTTGGCTGAAAACAAAAATTGAGTGAATCTCGTGTTTGAGGTTAGTTGACTTCCTAAACCCTTGCTAAACGTAAAAATTATGTCAAAGGCTAATTTTACTTTGGTGTCTGCATCACCTATACCTTCGATTAGATCGAATGTATCATATCAAAATGCTGACAGAACAGTGTGTGGACTAGGTAAAAAAACACACTTATCTAATAAAAATATGAAATTAATTTGTTTAAACTTAATTGTTGAAACAAGCATTTATTTTAATAAATTAATTAACTTTTTATTATTTTTTTACTATATTTGTCTAAATTATTTTTACTTAAAAAATTTGTTTTATTTATTTTAAGAAGTAGATCCTATCTATTTCTTAAAAAAAAACACTTAACATGAAAAATATTTATTTTAAATTTAAACAAATTCATCCGTGGTTAGCAGCACTGCCATTAGAAGATCTCACATATGCAGGTGCTATTACTTGGTTTGCATGTCCTTCATATCCAACACAGGCCAAGGGTATATAAATCTCCTGTTTTTTATTTTTCAAGTTGTCTTCCCTGACACATTTCATATCCAACGCATTTGGAGATGGAATTTTGGTGGAGGAGAGAGTGGTTTGAGTGGGAAAGGAGAAGGTGGTGAATTTTCTTACTTGGAATATTTGGCTTCATAGAAATTCAATTATTTTTTAAGGTAAGTTAGTGGATGCGAAACTGCTCCGGCAAAAAGCCATGTTCTGTTTATGGTCGTGGCTGAAAGCGTATCAGGAAGATTTTTCCATCTATTTCCAACAGTGGCAAACAAACCCAGCTTTAAGTCTTATGTAATATAATTCTCCTGGTTTTTGCACTTTGGTTTACGTGTGAGGAAATTGCTGAATTTTCTCATATGCAATTTGCAATTGTATAGGCTAAGATTCAGAACATGTGCTTCCACTGGTTGGTGGGTGACCAATGATGCTTATTTTTTTAGGTGGTTATAGTCCCTTTGGCTTTTGCCTTGTTATGGTTAAGCGTGTTTATTTTTGTCTTATGGTAATTAAATGTGTTTGTTTCTACCTTAAGGTGGTCAAACATGTTTATTCCTCTTAAGAGATTATGATTATGTCTTGTGTTATATTTTATACTAATAGTTAAGTTTGTGTATGTTAATTTTGATGGATGTGTTAATCTTTTTATCAAAATTCTTAAATTTTCGTATCATAAATTTCTAATCAACAAGATTCACGTTAAATTTAAATTCAAGTTATAGACCATGATAGATCTTTAAGATTTTTTTTTGTGGGAGCAAAAGAATAGTCTATAATATTTTCAAAAATAAAAAATATTATTAGCTTTTATAAAATACACAATTTCATGATAAAAAACCAAAATATTTAAGCTTCTATAAATTTAAAATAATAAAGTGAATAAAATTAGTATTAATTTATTTTTTCTTTTATCTATTATGTGCTTTTTATTCTTTAAAAAAAAAAAGCTATTTTGTGGGAGTAACACTTATTTTTCTATGAAGAAAAACACCAATTATTTAATATATTTAAGTAAAAAAGTTTACTTAGTGGAGACAATTACCCATAAATAACAATGTAAATCTGTTATTTAAATTCAAGTTACAGATAATTTAAAATTTATTATAGTATTTTATATATATCTCTTGTACACTCATAATTAAATATAAATAAAATCCTACTTATTCCATCATTTAACATTATGAGTGTGTTAGAATTTGGTTTCTACCCTTCCTTGTACAAAAGTGGTTGTAGAAGGTTTTTCTAAACTTTTCCATTTCTAATAAAATTGACAGCAACTCTATTCCAATCTTATTTTAGGTAGTGGCAACAAGAGAAACCAAACAGAACAAATTTCAAAAAAATAAAAGATGAAAGGCACAACAATCTTTTTAATATCAACTTGAATATTTCATTGATTTTATACGCACCCTCTCACACGCAAGGTCATTCCAGCTGAAACTGAAAGGCCACCCTTGTTTTTTATCACTTGGTTCTTCAGCTAGCTCCTTGATTAAGCTACTAGATCGAATATAGTTTGTACAAATCTCACAAGCAAACTAAAGGACCAAGAATCAGATTCCCCTAGTTATATGTTTTTCTTTATTCCTTTCAAGTCCACCATCACCTTTATTTTTTTTGTTAACCAATAGTATATAATTTTCTTGGAAGAACCACTTCCGCACCTTCTTCCGAGTTTCCTTTTACATAGTATAAATGCAATATAAATTTTCTTCTTATCACTAACACATATTTTTTGTTATATATATACACACACCCCTCTAATTCAGCTTTGGAGTAACCTAGTTGAAGATGCCATGGGAAACCTCTTTGGCAAAAATAAAAAGCGTGACACTGAAAGTGCCAACAATAATAAAGGAAGAGGTGGAAGAATCTACACTGCCGTGACCACAAGAGGCTTACCACCTCATTTCCCAACACAATTACCTCATTCACAGCCTCCACCGCTATTATATCCAACTCTAGAACCTCCGCCACCGCCACCGCCGCCGCCGCCGCCACCGGCACTACCACAATCCATGTCCAAGAAACCAAGTTTTGCGAGAGTTTTCGCTAAACAAAGCTCTTCAGTCATGAACAACAATCAATCTGCTGCCAAGAAGTATGCTTTGATTCGTGATAACTTCTCTACCCTTGAACAGGTTTGCATTAATTTTATCAAAACGTATGTTGTTTTTTATTTTTTTCAATTTTATTTACCGGATTAATCTCTCAAAAAATTAAAACATTAATATTAATATGAGAAATTCTATCATCGAGAAACTGGTACAAGTGTTGGCTCAAGAGATACTTGTACCAGAACTCTTTCTAAGTTTCTCATCGGTACCATGGCAACTCTCTATTATAATTAACCATAATTTTATTATTAAATTGTGTTTTTAACAATTTAAGATTTTAAAAGAAATAAGATAATCACACAAATATTTAAGGTTAATTTAATGATAAATATTTTTTTTTTAAAAAAAAAGTTAAGACTAGCGTAACGAATATAATGATGTTTTATATTATTTTTAAAGGACTAATTTAATGTTTAGAGTATTTAAAAACTTAATATCATCATAAGGCGTGTGATTCGAAGAATAAACTTTGAGGATTACTGCATTAATTAAGAAAATGTACGAATTTACAGGTCTTCAATCTTCTTGCTTAACCTTCTTTTGTTGTTTCACTTTCTTTGAGATTTTTTATATTTTACAATTAATATATAACGTAAGAAAAATAATTTACTTTCTTTATTTTTTTTTACCAAATTAAATTTGCTTTATAATATGCATATTAATAGATTTTACATTTTATTTGAAAAATAGATATCATAGATGACTTTAATTTACCTTCATTTTTAAAACGTTGCTGATAATATACAATTTCAAAATTTCTGTTTAATTATATGAGTGCTATGGAGCAGAGATCGGAAAAACTAGCATGCAAAAGCAATTGCAAGGTTAATTCCTTTGAGAATAATGCGATTACTCGCATAATGCGTGTAGTTGTTATTATTATACTTTGCTCTAATAAGAATCTAATTTTTAAAAGAGTCGTGTCTTTGGAAACTCTAATAATGACATTTTTTTCTCTTTTATTTCTTTTTCTCTTCCAATGAATGTGCATAAAAAACATTTTCCTTTTATTAAAATTCTTGGTGATCAAGAAACAGAAGTTTTCTTCAAAAAAAGAAAGAAAAGTTTGAGCGATAAGGTGCACTCGCAGCTTTTACCAAAATGTGTTATGGATGGGCTGGTTACCATTGACTCATTGGTTTTGTTCATTTTTCTATTCAAGTGCAACTGGTAATTTTCCATTCAGACATGCATCTTAGAATTTTCCGGAGATATATTATTTACAAAAATATTTTTATAATTTTATTTTTTTATTCTCTATTATATTAATTATTTTATTGTACACTTTCTCTTTAGATATTTTTTATTATATATTTTAATGTACAAAAAATATAATTTATATTGTAGAAAAAGTATGGAAGTCTAGCCCCAAGCGTCACGGGAGCAACTCACGTGGCTATCAATTCCTGTCAAATTAAAATTGTCGTACTCCGTGTTTAATTATTATTATATTTTGGAAAAAAAATAAAAAATAAGATTATTCGTAAATTATTATGTTCGATTAACCAAAAAATTATTTTATTAAAGGATAAGTATTCAATAAAATTAATTATTGAAATAACTAAAAAAATATAAAATGAAAAAAAATCATAATTTATTTAAAAATAGTAATCAGAAAATTTAATAAATATATCAAACATAAAAAAATATAAAAAAATTTAAAAACTAACATTTTAAAAATTGTTACCGACGTTAAAACAAACACTAAAAATTACTAAAACAACTTATTTACATTATAGTAAAACAAAATTTTCAAATAATAAAAAAAACAAGAATCTAGTTGAAATGCCCTTAAATATAACTGTATATAACTGTATAAATTATTTTTTAATTTCATATATTCTAATTAGTTTATTTACATAAAGTTTGTTTGAATTTTACTTTTCAAAAACTAATAAGGTGTATAAAGTGAAAAAAATATAACCAATTTTAATTTAATACATCTTTATTTTCTTATTTTATACTGTTTTCTCACCTTAAAAAAGTTAAATTATCATTAATAATGAAACTGATATGCTTAATCTATGTTAAAAGTGATACTAATCTAATATTTTCTAATAAAAACAAACTTTGCAATAATGAGTAACTGTAAACAAATTTTACTTCGCTTTATGACTTTTAATGTCTTCCACAACCCATTTTGATATTTACAATTGTTAAGTTAAGGTCTTTAGTAGGTAAAATAATGTTCTGTAAAAACAAAAGGTAAAATAATGTTTTAAAACTGGGAATTTTTATGAAATGAATTGAGATAAGTTTATTTTTGTCCTATGTAATTTCCATACTATTATATTTACTTGAACACGAACTCAATCTAATTAACACCCATAAATATATGAAATATGTCCAAAAAAATCGGATTTGTTGTATAATATATTAATTTTAACATTATGTATAAAATACAGTATAAAAGAAAATTTTAAGGTATGTTTTATCATATATATACATATATCAAAGTATATATTACCAATATAAATATAATATCTTGTTATGTAAAATATTATTCAATAAATTAGTAAGTCTTATTAATTATTAATATGTAATTATTAGAAATTATTTTTTCTTATAAAAAAATACATGATATAGCAAGTTAGATTGATCAAGGCCGGCCCAAGAATATAGTAATTAAAGTTTAAGCTTTAATTTTTTTATTTATAAACAAATATTTATTATTTTTAAACCGAAAAAGGTCAAATGTATAAACAAAAATGTTCAACATTATAACTTTTTTTATTTAAAGTGAAAAAATCTTTCTCAAATTTAGTTTTAAGCCTCTTTTACTAGACTAACCCTGAAGTTGATATGATCATGTATAACTCATACTTGTTATTAAAAACACATTAGGTCTAGCTTCTAAAATATGAAGTCGTAAAAATTGACTGAGTTTGGCCGTATTATTTAATAAGATGAGACGTACACGTCATAAGTAACCTATTGAATACCTGTTTTATTAGCTTTGATACCTAATTTTTATTTTATTTTCTTAAAGTCTTATATCAATAACAGAGATTCAAAATTAGCCCATAATGATTATTGTTAAAGGTCGTCGAAAGAATTAACCTTAAAAAAATCTTGCACTAAAATTAATTAAACTGCAATACTTATTTATTATGGTAGAAAAAATGTATTTTTTAAATAAAAATATCATTTAAACAAGTATTATAATGAGATTCGAATAAATAGTATAAAAAAATATCATGTGTTTAAGTATAAAAAATGAGATTCGAATAACTCTATCTACTTCCATTTTGAATTAATTAAGATGTAACTTAATTTTCTAATATCCAGAATTTAAGAAAAAAATGTAATTTGTTCAATAATTTTTTTTATAAAAAAGGTGGCAGAATATGACTGAAGGAATAAAGGTGACACTTATTTCATGATATAAAATTGTATTTTGGGAATCACGTTCATGTAAATTAAATATATACTATTCCCATAATCTTGTTTGTTTGGTTAGTAATTTTAGAAAAGTTATTTACTTAAAAATTAAAAAATAAAAGTGAAAGGAAAAAAACATAAAGATAGAGGAAAGTGGATATAGGCAGTTATTGTAAAACGTAACTTTTATTGTTATGAGAATCCAAAATACTCATCTTTAGTTTTAAAACTTAAACCAAATATAAAAATGTGATATTCTCACACACATATATGAATACATTTAATTTAACTTAAAAAAGAATACTTTAGGGTGGTGGCCAAAGAACGAACGAATATTTGCAGTGTGAAAGTAATGATGAATATATTTAATTTAAATTCATTGGTTTTTGTCGAATAGCTCAGATTGTTCCAAATTTTTTACAAATTTATTTCCTCAAACATCTTTCAATGGTGACCTAACAATCATCTTTCACCAACACAACTACACAAGTTTTCCAACCTTTATTTTGTTTGAGGAAGACGCTGTAATTTCTCGAATGTGAAGTGTAACTATCTCATTAATAAAAGTAAAGTAAAAGTAATTTAACGAAATATTGTAAATTAGCTCTGAATAGTAAGTTTGGTCAGAACTCAGAAGGTAGAAGGAAAAAGAATGAGAAAATAAAAGAGAAAGGACGTAGAACAGAGAGGCGAGAACAATGTACAGTGTCCTACGATTATAACAATGTGAACCCATAAAAATAATTTGTAATGAGTAGGATATTTACTCATCAAATAAGTTTGAGTGTACGAGTACAAATAGTTGGTTATTTATTAAAAAAAATTGTGATTGTGGATAGGTATTATATTATCAAGTAATCAAACGGTATCTAAATCCGCAAAATATATTTATTATATTTTATAATTAAATTTACAAGTTTTTAAAAATATTTTTCATAAGTTAAATCATATATTATTTGTAATTATTGATAATTAAGAATTGCTTTATCTCTTTTTATTGGTTTTTGATCGATATCATTAATGTTATTGTTACTGTAGTGTTCATGTTTTATTTGTAAAACAAATGCTTAATGGGAGATTCCATAAATCTTGTTCATTGTGTGAATAATGGCAACAATGAACTTCTATGGACCACACAGTCATCCTCCATTTTGCTACTCAGTCATTGCATGGTACACATGTTGTGCAGGTCAAGAGTCAACCTTACCATAAACATATAACTAAGACACTATTTTCCATCTTTGACATACGTATATGTAGGGCTATACATATGAAAAAGGGTCCTTATGCAGTTGTTTCACTTGATCTGTCATAAGAAAGAAAAAGAAAAATAAAGAAAGAAAAGCTAAGTGGACCTTACTTTCTCAAATTTTAATTGATGATGTCTAACCACTTTTTTAAAAGCGTGTTTGATGCTTGGGCATTAGTATGAGCTACCTATCAGTCATAACATGCAGAGGTGGTGCAACAAAATCTTTGAAGAAATGATACAAAACCAATTAATATCGAGTATTCAAACTCCACTAAACCATCACACTATTCAACCTTAATTAATGGCCTCCATTGTCTCAAAAGTCACTTCTGCATAGCCAGAGTCAGAAACAGAGAGGACTTTGAAATAGTGAAACTAGGGGGTTGTTTATTGAATTTTAGAACGTGTTTGTTGGCAATGATATTCAAGGAGGGACCTGAGAATTGTTGGTACTATTGAATCTTCTAGAGCAGAACCACTATCCATATATTGAATAGTAATAACTAATGAGTAATTTATCTCAATAATATATTCTTAAAGACTATCTTTGAAAAGCGACTAATGGTCTATTAGGCTTTCAAATTTGTAGAAAAAAGTATTTAGATTCCTCCTAATTTATTTATTTTTATCAGCAAAGATTAGTTGTTAGTTTGCTAGTTTTTGCCTCCTAATTTTTTTTTGTTGAAGCATAGTTTGAATGTGTTTGGAAACAAGAATAATCCTTGCTGGAACTATGTAAAAGTTAAATTAAGAGGGAAAAATGGGTGGCCACATTAAAAGTTGGCTCTTTCACTTAACATTTTGAAATTTTCTAACAATGAAACTATTTCTTCAAATCACAGTTAGACATGAACTTTTCTTATCCCACTAAGCAAATAAGAGTTATAAATATAGTAATTATCATTGAATATGAATAAGATATCATGTTATTGGCAATGTGCATTATGCAGTGAATTTCATAACATTTTGTTGTCCTTTTTAACTTGTGCAGGTGACTACAGCCCTGAGGAAAGAAGGATTAGAATCATCAAATCTCATCCTTGGAATTGATTTTACAAAGAGCAATGAATGGACTGGTAAGTGGTAGTACATGAACAAGTGTTAACCAAGTGATTCCATGGTCCATTGGAACCCATATAAGGTGTCATGCATGAAGCATGATTTGAGAGCTAAAGTTGGCAAAACATGGTTTCTTGTTTGATAATAAAATATGGGTTTTGGTTATAATTTCTTTAATTTATGAAACGATTTGTTTCTGACTGTTCACCCATATTCATGTTTTTATTGAAGGCAGAATCTCATTCAATAAAAGAAGCCTGCATGCTATTGGAAGTACACCTAACCCTTACGAGAAGGCCATCTCTATTATTGGCAAGACATTGGCTCCCTTTGATGATGATAACTTGATTCCATGTTTTGGATTTGGTGATGGTAAGGCCTAATCCCTTAAGCAAAACATGTATAATACAAAAAGGAAATTTTATTTGCTTCTTAAAAAATACTTTTTTAAAAAACATTTTTTTCACAATTGTTTTTCTTTAGTTTAGGCAAAAGGGCACATATTAATTTGGCCAAACTTTTATCATTAATTCATTATGCAGCTACTACCCATGATCAAGAAGTGTTTAGCTTTCACAGTGATCATTCACCTTGCCATGGCTTTGAGGAAGTTTTGGCCTGCTACCAGAAAATAGTTCCAAACTTGAAACTTTCAGGTTTTCATCCTTAATTTGTGTGTAGTGTTGTTCTTATTGCAATCAGTTAGTTCATTTTTCTGCAAATGCTTTTGTGTTGGAAAACTCCTATGTATGACTGTAGTGATATTTAATTTTAATTGCTTAAGATTCATCATGGCTGAAGGAATAATTGCATTTTGTTTGAAGGACCAACTTCTTATGCCCCGGTGATTGAGGCTGCTATAGACATTGTGGAGAAAAATCGTGGCCAATTCCATGTGTTGGTTATAGTTGCTGATGGCCAGGTATAAAATGTTACCTCTTTGTGTGTATATATGCATGTCTCTCGAATTAATCTTATTCAAATAAGTGCGTGTTTAGACTTCAATGGGTAGAGCTTGAAAGTACTTTTACCTTCAAAATAAAAAAAAAATTCCTTCTTCATTTTATGTAATTAAATTTAGAAATTTTACATTAAAATACGCAAAAATACTTTTTAAACTTTTATTTAAATATAGCTAGCCTAAGTGCGTTGTTGTTTACTTTTAAGGTTACAAGAAGTGTCGACACAAGTGATGGAGAACTCAGTCCTCAAGAAGAAAAAACAATTAAAGCAGTAGTTGATGCAAGGTAAATATAGCTTAATGCATATAAAAATTGTTTCTAATAATTAAAGTGAAAACCCTCCATGCCAAAATAACACAAGGAATTGTGAAAAGAGATGGAAGTACTTTGCCTAAGCTAGAATAAAAGTATCATTGCCTTGTAAGTTTCTTTTTCTTTCTTTCTTTTACCCCTAAAATAGATATAAATAAAAACATGCATATATCTTATTAACATTGATATATGATCTATTTTTCTTTTTTAATTTCTGATACCAGCGCATATCCGCTTGCGATAGTTCTGGTTGGAGTTGGTGACGGGCCTTGGGAAGACATGAGAAAATTTGATGACAAGATACCAGCACGTGATTACGATAATTTTCAGGTATAACAATAGCTAGTAGTACCATCTCAATTGAGTGAATAATTATGTTATTATGTTTATAAATCATTTTTAGTTGAATCTAGGTAGGATTTTTTTAAGATTATGTTAAAGGTTCCATTAAATATATAACTTAATAAAAAATCTCAAATATATAAGAATATTGATTTATTTAACTAGTGAAATTATTTCTAAATTATTTAAATTTTTAATTTAGGTTATGTACTTGAAGAAATCTTAATAGATCCCCTAATCAGAGATCTAATTTAAAGTAATTTAGAAATCTAATTGTAAGCTTTTAAAGTATAAATCAAATTTTTTTTTTTTATTGAAGCACATTTTCCCTTTGTTGCAGTTTGTTAATTTCACGGAAATCATGTCCAAAAACATAAGCCCGTCGGAAAAAGAAGCAGCTTTTGCTCTGGCTGCTCTCATGGAGATCCCCTTCCAATATAAAGCAACCATGGAATTCGGAATACTCGGGTATGATCCTAATTAAGTTTTAGTAGTAGCTGAAAATTGAAAGATTTATAGTTTATAATAAAAAATGTTAGGAACACATTATTTTTTTACATATTCTTTTTATTGGTTGAAATTAATTAAAAATTATAAAATATTTATGAGTTTACGTTTTATTTAATGGTTCACTTATAATTATATAATTTTATAATTTTTAATAAGTTTTAACCAATAAAATTGGTACATTATAAAAAGAAAAATGTATTATTAGAAATTGTGGTATCTGATTATACTAGCATACTACTTTTGATTCATTCTTGTGAGCTTTAATTTCTTTGAAACAGTGGAGTTTTGTTTGATAGACTAAGCTGGTTTATGATTAACTTGATGTTATATATATTGGTCCTTTTGTCTTTGTTTTTGGACAACAGACGTGTAACAGGAAGAGCAAAGAGAATAGTTCCAAAACCTCCTCCTGTTCCTTATTCTAGGCCTGCACCCAGCATTAATACAGCAGCATCCTCCGGAGATGACCAAAACCAAACGGTATGTATATATACCTGTAACCTTGAGTATGTGTTTGGTTACTAGAAAAAAAAAACAAAAAACAGAATAAAATGGAGCAGAGAATATTTTTTAAATAAAAGTTGTTCTAAAAAAAATAAAAATATTAAACATGCATTAAAATTCAAAACTTTCAAATAATTTCACACAATCAAATACACTTTGCACAATTCTTTTTTTTTTTTTTCTCTTTTCTATAGTGACCATTAACCAAACAAGGGGATAAGTGCTCCAGTATATATTATTATATATCTCTTCTCGGTTGTACTCGCACAAGAAAACAAATAATCATGCTTAGTTGCTAACGGATAAGGTTGTCATTTTGGTCCTAGTCGTGGGCCAGTCCACTTGGCCCATTATAACCAGTAGGAATGTTTTGGCTGACCCTGATATCAAGATTATTTTTGACTAACACATTTTTGGCTAACTTTAGACTAAGTATTAAAAAGTAGGTAAAAAATATTACAACATAAGGCCTTGGGCCAGTCTTATGTGGCCTTTTTGTATGTGGGCTATTTAGCCATGTAACATTTTTATCCCTGGCTCACATGGGCTAGGCCCTATCCCTATGGGCGTGGCAAAATTGTCAACCCTACTAACGGAACACGGTGATTTATTGCATGTTTTGAAAAGTTTTGTTGTAAGAAAAAAATTAATTCACTTTTCACGGTAAAATCAAAACAACAGATACTTGTTTCTATTTTTTTTCATAATATTATCCTGATTTAATAGCTAAAAGTATGAAAGATAATGAAGATTTGTAAAAATTAGGGAAAAAATAATTTTATTTCCACTTTTTAAATAATTATAAAATGTTACTCTATTTTACTTTGTTTTCTATTTTTAAATATTTGTACATGAAATGAGGAAAAATACTTTCTTGTTTTTTTTTTCTGTAAGAATATTTTGAAAGAAATATAGTAAAAACCATTTGATGTTTTTAATAATTATTTATGAAATAAGAAACATTTAAAGTAAAATAGCTATTAGGATTTGCTTTCTTGATCAACTTTGAAATATCTTGATGATTGATTTGAACTTAATGGAATTATATAGGCCTGCCCAGTTTGTTTGACCAATGCAAGAGATTTGGCCTTTGGATGTGGGCACATGGTGAGTTAGCATCACTAAATTAATGGTCTGATTCCTCTTATTGTTCTTAGTTTTTATTATTTATTCTTACAATCTTTTGGAACACAGACTTGCAGAGAGTGTGGACACAAATTAACTAATTGTCCCATGTGCCGAGAGAGGATCACTAGTCGTCTCAGGGTGTACAGCGGGTGATTGTAATGAAAACCATGCACATTAATTACATAGTTTGCATAACATGCCTTTCTCAATAGGGTTTATATATGGTGAGGTTAAAAGTCTAAAAATGATAGCTTGTCTCTGTTTGGGATGTTTCAAGTGTATTGAAAAATGGAGATGAATTGTGCAAGGTTTCTATATATATGCATGGTTCGTGTCGATGCGTTTGAAGTTGTATATTACTATATACCTGCACATAATGTTTAATATATTTATGGTCTCTAATCAAATTTTTGCTCTGCATTTATTCCTTGAACTATTTCCCTGTTGATATTTTTTATTTATGTGGTAAAAGTATTATTGTCAAGTGATGATATAAAAGTTATGTTGAAAATTACGTGAATTGTCACATCATAAGATAATCTGACGTGATATTTTTACGTAAATTTTAAATTTATGATAAACTATATTTTTAGTTTCTCACATTTTTTTCATAAAATTTACTTTTAGTCTCAGTTATATGTGTCTCAATTTTTCTTCAAATTTTAGTTTCAATAATTTTTTTATCATCAATCTTAATCCCTCAATTATATTTATCCTTGTTTTTAGTCCCTTCCATAAAAAATTATCATTAATCAATGATCGATGTGGTAATCAAGTGATTTTTCATTTAAGCTACTAATTTAATGTAACAATCACATGATAAAATGTTACTGATTTGAGATATTTTCTAATAATTCTAAAACGTCCATTACAACTATTTGGTAGTGTAAAACTACCAAAATGTATTTAAACATTTGAAGAGAAAAATAGAAAAAGAGGTGTAGTAAGCAAAGCCAACAACAACCCATAATACACAAATCAATAACCCACTTTAAAATCCTTGTGAAATTAAAACCTATGTCATTCATGAATTTTGTGATTTCTCTGGATTTGCTTATTCTTCCTAATTTTGCTTGCTATGAGTTGTTGATTTTGGGTTTTGGATCATGGTTCAATGAATCACTAACATGCACATTGAAGTTATTGATTTTGCTTATTACATATCTTTCTGTGTTTATTTCTCAAATTTTCAAACCCATTTTCCTACGATTTTACAAACTTTCAAACTAGCAACCTTTTAGCACATGGCTATTGCATCAAACTAATAGCCCACATGGAAAGTCATTTCAGTATCATATCATCTTTTAACAATGACATATGGTGGAAGAAACTAAAAATAATGACTAACATAGTTGAAGGACTAAGGGTAGTAAAAAATAATTGAGGGTCTAAAGGAGAATTTCATAAAAAGAAGAGGGAATAAGACTAGTAAAAAAATATTGAGGGATTAAAAGTAAATTTCACGAGAAGAAAAGAAACTAAAAATATATTTTATAAAAAAAATACATGAATATTATGTTAGACTAGTTGATGATGTAACAACTTTTCTTGATTATTATATGATCGCATAATGATAATACTTGATAATAAAAACAAAAAAATATTAATGAAAAAATTATTCAAGGACTATGACCACTAAAATTTAGGGAATACTAAAAGCAAATATATGAAATAGTTTAGGAAACAAACATATATTAAATCCTAAAACTATTTTTGTGTATATCTTAGCGTCTTTTAAAGAATATTTTTTTGAAGGTGTTAAAATTAATGAAGTAAATATATATTTTAATATCAAAGGAGAACAAACATTGTAATACTCACATCTCTAAGGAAGGGTAACATAATTTACTTTAACGGTGTTAAATAAAAATTGATTAAATTGTATATTTGATTATAAGAGGGGAGAGCACTGTAAAGGGAGGATAATTTACTCTAACTTCAGATTTAAAATTAAGATTAAATTTGTTTTTATTCTTTTAAATTTAGAGTAAATTTATTTTTGGTCCTTTAAATTTGAAATTAATTTTTTTAGTTCATTTGAATAAATATTGTTTTAGATATGTCTTATAACTAGATGTTGTCAAAATTAATATTTTGAAAGGAGAACAAACATGTGATAGAGTGTTTGATAATAAGAATGCAAAATCAAAATAGATTTTCATGCAAATGATTTATAATTTATTAGCCACCTTACAAACTTTTTAATGATATTCGAGATAAAGGGAATAAAACAAACTCTTTTTAAAAAATATGGACTAAAAAGAATAAATTTAAATTTGAAAAAAGAAAAAAAAAGTACTTAAATCAAATTTTAGAAACTAAAAACATATTTAAGTCATCAAATTATATATATAATTTATATATATATATATATATATATATATATATATATATATATATTAATTTTGTATTGTTAAATTTTTTTTAATTTTTAGAATTAGATAAAAATTTGACCAAATTCAATAAAAAAATATTTCATTATTTTATATTTTACTTTATTTTTGTGTTTTACATTAGAGTTAATGTGATTATAAACATTCCAATTTTTATTATTTACGGTCGTGTTGAAAGTGTCTCCACTAAAGAATAAAGTATAATATTTTTTTTTCTTAAAAAATAATATTTTGTCTTAACCCTAATAATTTTTAATTTTTTATTCTCAAATTTTATTAAAACCTTTCACTTTAATTTCTAATAAGGGACTACAATCACATTAATTTTATTAAATGTAGAGATTAAAAATAAACAAAATTTTGACAATAGCTAAACCGAAATAATATCCTATTTTAATTAGAGAGAAATTGTATAAATTAACAAATTCAAACTTCTTAATAAATATATCATTCTATATTTCTATTGGAATTCATTTGCAGATATTTTTTTTTTCAATGACTTATTGAAGGTTTTCTGAGAAGAAAAAAGTTAAATAACCAAAATGTAGAAGGAGGGCTTAAACCTTCAACCTTGTAGTTAAGGGCCACACGCTCTAATTATAACCAGCCAATTGAGCTATTCTAGCTGTGACATTAATTTTTAGCACATTTTTAAATATAAATTATCTAAAGAACGTACTCTATGTCAAGCAATTTCTTTCTTTCGTTTTCTATCCATCCCCTTTTTTTTATTCTGTTTTCCCTTTTACACACTCAAGGGGGACGGGGTTCTAAGTCTTAATTGACTCTCATTACTTTGGGGTTGAAAACTATATTAGTCTAGTTATTTTTTTTATTGTTATAAAAAAGAATAAAATATATTTTTAGTCTCTTTTTTTTTTAGTATTTTAAATAAAATTTGACTGTTCTTGATTTTCACACTATTTTTTTTGTTTGATTTTTTGTTTTTGTTGTTGAGTTTCTCTGATAAATTATGAGGTAACAAACATTTTGTGACAGATTTATTATCTAAAAGTTAAATGGCGTTACAAATTACTTTGTGAAAATATTTAAAATGCATCAATTAAACCATTCAACCGCTAGAAATTGCTTCCAAAACACCACCCGAAGTACAAAACGGTTGAACCTCAATTCTCTCCACAAAACAGCCAATATTTGAGTTAATATGAATGATAGGAGTATAAATTTTGTGTGTAAAGTTAGAAGTCGAATCCACACTAGAAGAAAATGAAACAAATATTAACTCAAATATCCTATTATTTTTATTTATTTACTCTATAAATATTTTTTAATCTTAATTTTTTTATCATACATATTAATGAAGAGTCTCAAGGAAATTAAACAAGTATTATATTTAATTATAAAGACTATTCTATTTGAGGAATTTATATCTCTTTAAATTAAGATTAATATACATGGCAACAATTTTCATGATTTGAATATATATATATATATATATATATATATATATATATATATATATATATCATTCTCATTATATTGCTTATATTTCCCAAAATTTATATTCAATTCTAACTTAATTAAAAGGATGGAATTTACCCTATTATATTGTTATAGTTTGATAACTGCACGCTAATTAGTTAGAATTTATTTCTCCATTTTATTTTTATTGTTTATATGTGCTTGCATTTTCATATAAGAAGAATAAAAAACGCCTCTGCTGATGATATATATCCTAGTTATAGAATACTATATGCCTGGATCCATATATCAAGCTACGGGTTTGTTGTTCGTGTGTTTCACCTAGCATCCGATATTACTAGATATTGGAGGAGCTAAAATACATACTACACGTTATATATATGTGATACATATGACTTTAAATTTATAGTATTTTGTGTTGTAGTTGATATCACCTATGGTTGTACATAGGTGTTTGTAAGGCCAACCTATTTTGATGCATATATATGTATATTAATTGTTCTGTGAGCAACTGGACCATCTGTCTACATGAGAACCTATATTAGTTTATGTGTATGTATTTATTTGGTTAAACAGGTGAGAAGATAGAATCAGTTCTTTGAAAGAATGTATTATAAAATTCTAATGTTCGTACAGTGTGATTCGATTACTATTATGTGTTATCAGAGAATTTCCACTGCAAATAATGTTGACGATTTTCATTTCTTTCACTATGACCTAAAAGAACTAGTAAGCCTATACTAATTATGGGTGTCATAGATGTTGATTACAAGTTATATGTGATGGACTTTATAGTATATATTGTCTTATAGTTGATGTCGCCTATGGCTGTTGGTGTTTAATTTGTAAGGTCAACAGATTTTAATGCAAACATGCATGTATATTGTTCTGTGAAAAACTGGACCACCTGTCTACATGAGATTTTATATCAGTAGGTTGTGTGTATGCATTTATATATTTGGATAAACTGGTGAGAGCAAGATGATAGTTACTTTGGTTATGTGTATATTTTAGATCTCTTATGTTCGTACAGTTTGATTGCTATTATGTGTTATCAGAGAATTATATATTGCATATATATTATGTTGACAATTTTCATTTCTTTTATTAATTATCACCTAAAGAAGTACTTAAAAAAATGAAGCGTAAGATTTCTTTAATTTACTAGTTAATTATGGGTGTCATAGAGGTTTAGTGAATTCCAATAGCTATTACTGTGTTTAATGAATTTAAGTTTGATTTGGAGTTTCAAAACATCTCCCTTTGTAATAGATCCGCTTGGATCTCGAGCCAGTTGGTCGTTATTTTTCTATCCAGAAGCAATTGAATTGTAGTTCACCATTCCATTTCCTCTTCTTGTCGCCCTTGACTACTCCTTCCTTCGAAAGCTTTTTATCCACTGTCTTTTGCACCAAATCAATTTCGTTGGAAATCAATTTTCCCTTTCTTTTTTGGGTTTTTTTAGTTGCCTATTTTCTCAACAACTCCCTCACTCTAGAGAAGTTCAGAACACGCTGCGAGCAGTGAGCACCGAGAAAAATGCATAATAATAGCTCTTGCCCCACTTCATCAAACGGAACATTTGGCACAACGGTCGTCGTCACTCGATGATGTCTGCAGTTTGCACAATAATGAATGGGAGACATTTAACATCGATTGTATAACATTATAGATCTGACTGATGTAACAAAGAACATCGTGGACATTTATTTTACATTGATTCTACCACTGATGTAGATTCCACTGTTATAAAATAGGAGAATATTTTACATTGAGCATTAAACTGCTGATGGGAAAAAACACTTTCTGCATATGTAAAAAATGTTACTTTTCCTAAACCTCTAAACGATATTTGGATCAGTATCAGGTAGAAAAATTGGTTCAAATAAACAACAATTAAACAAATATAGATTGCCAAAAATGAGATCACAAATAAAAGAGAGAAAATGACCTTTGTATCTATGAGGAAGAAAACATAATTACTTTCTTTTTGTTGAAGTTTCTCGACAAACTCTCGATAAAGCATTTCATCCTCCATTTTGTGTATGTCGTAATGCCCATCATCCACATCTTCGTTAATGCCATCGCACCCCTCAGGCATAACCTTAAACTCTAGCATGTAAGGAAGAGATGCAACACGAAATTCACTATCATGTGAGTTAAAAAACCTCCAAGCAATAATAAAAAAAATTAACACAACAATTCATAATTCAAAATCCACACAAATCAAATCATGATCAATCTCGTCGCCAAACACAAACAAAAATCATCACAACACCAACTCAGGGAAGTATTGAGAAAGAGCTCAATAGAATCATCAAGTGGATGACTAGGTTTCTTATCCTCCTTTTCCTCTATCTATTTGAGACAGAGAATGGCATGAACCCTTTGTGGCATGATTCAGTAATCCCTAGCTAGTTTTTCGACAGTGTAGTCCTCAAGGTTCTACTTGTGCATTTAGTACATTTTAACTTTCTCAAATTCATTGAGATACAAACACTTAAACACTTCCCTTTTACGATTCTCCACCTCCAGTTTGTGCAGCTCATCCTCTATTTCGTGCATGTCTGCTAGAACCACAAAGGACCTTTAGGGTTAGGGTCAATAGAAAAGAGAAAATGGACCAATGGAATGGGAAAAGATAGGGTGGTGGTGGAAAGGAAGAAGAAGAAGAAAGGTGTGACAATTAAGGATAGGGTGGGCATTGAGATATAACAAAGAGTTGTGCCTCTTCTCACTTGGGATTCCTTGGGGCCTTTTTCTTCTTTTGAGGTTTGGACCATTATTTACATCGATTTTAACTTTATCTGATGCGAAAACTATTTTTTAAATTAGTTAAACTGTAATTGATGAAAAAATGTTTCATTTATTTACAAATTATCACCACAATTTTTTACATCGGTTGTTTAATAAACAATGTAAAAAGTTGTTGTAAGATTTCTTGTTTAATAACCAATGCACTTGGTTTAATTTGTTGAATGAGAACCTTTTGGGTTTTGTCATTCTCTTTGCAAATTGAAGGGACGACAATGTGGATTCATACCCGTGCTATGAGTCAACCTTGCATTACTCATGCATGGTTCATAAATGGCTGATTAACTTACAACAGTGCTTCGTTGTTCAGGCAAATAAGGTGACAACAAGAGTAAGAGGCAGTGGAGTCCAACTTGTTCTTGTCATATGCTCAACTCTAGAGCTTTTCAAGTAAAGCTGCTACAGAGGGATTGGATTACTTGAAAATAGCTAAAATGCAGGTATCATATCTGAGATCAGGTTTTATGTCTGTTGTTGTCCATAAGTTTTTTTTTTATACTGAAGCCACTCAGCTAAATTTAGACATAAGTTTCGATGCTTATACTGAACCAGTATATGGAAAATTGTTGTTGAATTCTGTTCAAAGAATGCTTGTAAAGGGATTGAGATTTATTGATTTTGATGTAGTTGAGATTTATTGATTTTAGCAAGATAATTATCGTGGCAGGATAGTGTTTGAACGGGTTTGTCCTCTTATAATGTGGGATCTTGTTTTATTGGTTATTGCTTCTTTTTTTTTTTTTTCCAGTTGAATTAGGATAATTTGTAACGATTATTTACTTTACTGAAAAAGCAATATTAATCATTTCTATAATTTTTAATCTACAATTTACTTTAGTGTTAAATCAATTTACTTTTTATATGAATCTAAATGGAGAAAACTTCCAACACAGGAACATGATTTACAATTCTAGATCTGAATTGCATGCACCACCTTACTGCCTTTTTTCTATTCTGTGAAAATGCCAGAGTTTGAAACAAAACATAACTACACCTTACTGACAGTTAAGTGGACGCTAAGAAAAACAATTAAATCTAGCGTCGGCTTAGCCCATAAAGTAAAAGAATATTAAGCTGTCCAAGGTAGTGTCGGATCCTAAATGTGACGGTTTATGTGTCAGCTAAGTCCCCTTTAGTAGCGTCCACCTTCACAAACCGACGCTAGACAACTTAGCGGCCACGTTGCATCTGATGCAGAACCAACGCTAAGTTACGGTGTAGAGTCAGCTTTTGTCTGATGCTAAACAACTGTTTTCTTCTGGTTTCAAAGAGACTCATCTCAGTAAAAACTTTTAAAAAATTACCCAAAATACTCAATTTGTCTTCATAAACACTAGAGTCATGTTGAAGTCTTACCGAATTGAGCTTCATTTGCTTTTTTTTTTTTGTTAGATGACACTTTTTAATTGAGTTGGGCCAACTTGCCGTCTAGGTCTCATATCTGTTTGTTAAAATAAAATGGTTTCCTTTTACATGTTTTTTCTTTTTTGTTGTTTGTAATTCTACTATTCAAGGTGATTGTGGTGGCATACCACTTATTACCTTTCGAGTGCTAAGAGTAGGTTTTTTTTTTTCCTGAGAGGAGAGTGTTAAGAGGACGTAGTTAGTTTATAAAGAATTGTTATTAGTTTTTAGACGTATCTATATTATGTCTAACAAGCTAGCTCTTGAATAGAACTCGTACTTATCACTTAGCTTGTATCTTTTATTAAATCAATCCAATAAGTTATTTCAATAGAAGTCTTCTTTTATTCTTTGAACTCCATGATTTGTGGCCACATCAATTTGCTGTGACTATATCTCTATTCGATTCTCTTATAAAAAGCCTGTTAATTGTGAAAAATCATGGATATTGATCAATTTCTTCCGTTCATGATGGTCAAATTTCTGCCAGAAATGTGTCGAACACTTTTTTCTTATGATAAAAAATTAAATTAAAGTTCGTCGGTAAATATTAACAATACAAGTTAGTCCACACTGGACGATCAATTCGAGGAGGGCTTAACTCAATTTATTGTGTATATGAGAATTCGACTATTCCTCATATTTTTTCAATAAATTAATTTCTCTAACGTTTAGAGTATCTATATTATAGGATGCCACGCCACAACCGCTATATGTCATCACTTTTTATCTTTAAAGGAAAGTATCATGACCACTACGGTTTTGCGTTCAAAACTTCAGGTGAAATATGGTCCAAATTGCCGGCATGCTCATGATAAGTCACAAAAAAGGCTTGAAAACTCATCTAGCTAGTGGAACTTATCCTTAACAGTTTCCTTATGTTGCAGCCACAAGTAAGTATCTAGCACACTATGAAACACACTGCAGAGATAAAATCCCCTGAAACCCACATGAAAGTTTTTCTAACAACATGGAGAAAGAAAGAAAGAAGAATCTGACCAATTTGTCTTTTGTGCACAAACTAATATGGTCACTACCCCCACACCCAGCCAACTTTTGGGAATCTAATACTCTCTAATATATAAATATACTCATATATTATCCACAGCCAACCACCGCTATAGAGAGTACACACTACACCTCACTCTTTTTTTTTTTTTTGCTTTCATGCACTTGCATGCTTTATCATTCCAACAACAACTAAGATCGTGTGAAAGGTTGCATGGCTTTAGAAACCATTTAACATCTCTCTCTATATATGTGTGCTATTGGAAAAAAAAGAATAAAAAACCATGTGAAAGATAGTGCTAGATTTGGTAAAGTTATGGGTGCATTATCTGGATATGATGGTTTACTAAAATAGCTAGGTTTTGCTTTTCATTTTTATTTTTATCTAGGAGTGTATATATATATATATATATATATATATATATATATATGGTGTTTACTATTTCATTGGGGGGTAATGAATAAGTTTGGAATCTCTTTATGCAAATCAAAAGATATTCCGCTAAATTTTTCACACATAAGGGTTAGGGACATTATTGTTCTTAGGGGAGAATGAAAAATTTACGTAGGATGGATTTTAAAGACAGTAGAGAAAAAGGTCTTTCGGCAAAAGACCCTAGAACCTTTCTTATTTCCAATGTAATTGGTTTTATACAACTCAATCCACGTCACATTTGAAGTGTTAAAACCAAAAAAGCTACTTAAACAAAGATTCAAACCGATAAAAGGTGGTAAAATATATGTAGGATTGTCGCATAGCCGTTTTACTTGAATATGATTATTTCTCAGCCAAATTTTATGGGCCAAAAGGATTTGACCTTAACAATCTTAATTTTTCCGCCATCTATAAATCCTCTAGTTAGTTCTTTTACTTTTTGAGTGCAACAAGCATCTTAGCTAGTTTTGGATTTAATTACTTTAGGAAAAAAATTATGCTACTTCTGCTGGCACTCAAGCCGCAAAGACATTGCATCCCCTATTACTTAATGCTTATATACTTATTTCGTTTTTACAAAGTGGAACCAAAGTCTCTTATAAGATATATTGATGCAAAAATATCAACATGGCCAAAAAATAAATAAATCTCCCACTACTTAGTATACACTAACATTGCACTATATAGTTGGGTGTGCGAAAGAACCAGTCAAAGATTTTGTGTTGTAATCATTAAAGTGGTTGGTATGTCTTTACTCATATGAAAATGATTTTTTAAGGAAAGGACGATAACAAGGAACAAAGGAAACAGTAAAGAAAAAGTGAGGGTTGGATGGCAGGAAAAAAAGAATTAAAGGGGCAAAAATTATAATAAAGAAAAGAAGACAGTGACTGTGTGCCAGGTAGATTTGTTCAGATGCCCAGTGGGCCCCCTCTTGAAGTCAGGAACTGATGCATGATAAAAGGGTTCTTTTCCTCTTGGGCTAAAATTAAAGGGAGGAGAATTATCTCTTGGACCCACTCTATGGCCCAGCAAGCTCACTTGCTCTATACTTGAATGGATCTATATCACTCACATCCAAAGAATTTTTTTTCCTTCCTATTCCTATGATCTATTTTGAAGAAGGAACGTACTCATGGGAGATAATTTCACATGAGATGCTTATAGTATTCTTCTAACGTGAAAGTGACATATATTTATACCGAAACATGATAGCAACATGTATACGAATAACAGACATCTCGATCAGTTCAGTTACCACTCCAAAGGGCATCCTCACTAACAATTAATTATAAATAACTAATTAAGTCGTAATGTTATTCTTGTGCTTTTTTCTAATTAAGTTCAAATATATTTATTTTTTAGGCAAAAGATAACTATATTAAGGCGGGTACAAGTGAAACCCCCAAAGAGAACAAACAGCCAAACAATAGTTCCAGCCAGGCTTCCAATAAAAAAAAAAAATAGTTCCAGCCACAGTCAATATAGGTAGAAACAAATGAAACAAAGCCATGTAGTATCAGTTTTGTTCTCTATTACTGTTTCTAAGTTCATATATGATTTACGATACAGACTGTGATATTAGTTTGTTTTTCTTACCATATTCTTTTTATAGGCACATATACCACATTGTATATACTATTGATTTATAAATATCATTGAATTGATACTTACATAATAATTAGTGCTATAATTTTGTAAAATTCATAGATATCAGTTTAAGGGTTTCTCAAAAAATCATATTGAGGATCAATTTAACTACAACATTTTACATTAAAACATTGATTTGATATTTATATATTTTTGGGATCAATATTATAGTTTTTTTATGAGTTATAGGTATCATTCATAAGAGATAATTATACTCAAATTGAATAAAATTATTATGAACGACAAAGTTTTCTTTAATACACATGCATATTTAGGATTTAAATTCGAAATTAATAATTAAGTTGGAATAGTCTTGTGTCATTTGGTTTATATGCTCGAAGATATATCAATTTAATATATTAAAAATATAATATTAATGCAATAGTATGATATTTTTGTAGAACTAATTAAAATGGATATATTATGTTTTTCACAATAAGATGAAATCCTTCATCCGAGCTATGAGATATTTTATTTTTATCTTTTCTATGCATGTAATTACGTGCTTTTCTAAGCAAAGCATGTACAAAATAGTATTTCCTTTTTTAATATAAAAATAAAATAAATTGTAATCTTACATCTCGAAAGCCATACATAATTTTATTGTGATGAGGATATTTTAAAATTAGGTCAATTTAGTTTTATTTTTAAAAAGTGAAACGCAAGACTACTTTTGTGCGCAATAATAAAGCTAAACCAAGATTTAGCTAAACTATTTTGAGTATGAATTTCTTGAGGCTAGAGCAAGCCATTATTATTTCAAATCTTGTTAGTTAATCCTGTCTACTTTTAGTTGTTTATGTTGCTAATTGCTGGTCTTGATCTAACATTCATTGATTGGATACGCGATCGATGATGATGACTAGTCTTCTAAACAGTATGATTAGATCATAGAAACAATATTAGATGGATCCACCTTTGTCCGACATCCACTTAGATTATAATCAGCGCGTATGCCACCGCGCTATAATAAAGTAAAGCCAAAATACAATATTATCTAGTCGTATATTATACTAATAGCATGTAGGCATTGTTAAAATAAGTGAAAGAATATAGCAATAACAGCCTTGGAAATAAATTATTAGCAATGCTGCAGCATGTCACTTCTTGCAACATGCTGAAGATACTTTACTCTGCCGCTTTAATTTTCTGTACATGATCGTAATTTAATACATCTGCTTTACTTACACTCATGATTTAGAGACGGTTAATGTACTTTTCCTTATAAGGTCCATATTTATTTATTATTTCTTGTAGTCAGAAACCCAAGCTCTATCAAACTCATCTCTGTCTCTCTCAAAGATACACACACAACACAAAGAGAGTAAATCACAAATTTTCAATTAAGTAATGTTCTTTTAAGTCTTAACATTATTTTTTTTCATCTATTGATGTGGGTTACATAATGAGAGGCTACCCTGGCCTCTGCTTTAAATTCTGCATTCTTTCGTAAAGGCAAACTGTAACCAAAGTCTCTTAATTATAAGTTATATTAATGCAAAAACAAATACTAATTAATATCGTATTAGGACATGTGTTTAATTCATGAACGGATATTCGAGTTCGCAGGGGTCCAATTAAACTTCCATTGAGCCATTTATGTATTTACATTTAGACGTGGGACTCAGGACTTACAAGATCAGCATGCCTAGTATTATTTTAAGGGTTTTACTTATATCAATAACCTTAACATATTGGTTAAGAAATTAAAAAAAATTATTGTAAAAATCATAAGAGAATATAACAAAATAATAAACAAAATATTTTTATGTATTTCAATAATTTTTTTTTTCTTTTTAATTTCTTAGTCAATGTCTTAGGAACATTGATTATTATTTATCTATTTTTAAATATATAGATGTGGGACTCATTTAGAACTAACATGACTTGTGTGCTAAATAGGTTTCAGCGGATTGAATTGAAATTAGTTTCAAAAGTGAAAAGCCATTTGATTTAATGATTTCGAGTTTTTATAATTATCATCTAATTAATTATATATTAGTTTGAATTTTAAATCCAATCCAATCTAAAACGATTTGAATTGAATTGATTTTCTATTTCATTAATTATTTTCTTCTATATTTTAAATAAAATATTAAATAAATGATCAGATATGTAATATATATAATAAAAAATAATTTAAAACAATAATATATTAATGTTATGAATTAAAAAATAATAATATTCTGTATGCGTGTGTTAGGGTTTAAAAGGGGGTTGATATGAATTAATGTTATTGTATGATTGCAGCGTTGCGATAGAGATTTTTAAGACCGTCACCATCACAAAATCACACAGTGTGAGCTGTAGAAAATTAAGCATGGTCGTGCTTAAGAGTAGCATGATCGTAATTAAGGGAAGCATGGCCATGCTTTGCTTTTGTGTCTCAATTTTGAATTTTTTTGCACTAAGAGGTATGGTCATTCATATGCGAAGCATGATTGTGCGTGTGGGAGTATGGTCATGCTTATGGAAGCATGGTCATTCTTGGGTTGTTATGCACTAAGAAAGACCCTCTAGAGTAAATTGTTACTACTCGCTCTAACTTCAGAATAATGGCACCTAAAGGTTATATATGAATTTCCTCTGCTTTTAAATTATAATCTTTGTTGATACATGGCATTTTCATGTCATATGGATAAATGAATGATGATATTTATGTGTATGAATGAGATATTATATTAATTTACGCTTGTGTAAATGAAACATGCTAGACACCTATCCCCATATCAAAGCATGCATTAGTGTACTAAAGCATTGAATTAAAATCAACAAAGACTTGAAGAAATTCAAAAGCATAGAACTTGTAGATTTTATCAAGTCTTGATCTAAACAAAGCAAATCAATAGCAAAAAAAGATTGTAGCAACAACACTTCAATTATAAGAAACAACAACATAGAGATAGTCTACAAAATTAGCAATCTTTTATAGAAGCATATCATAACATGCTAAAGAAGGAGAAGCCACGAATCACTAACACACAAAAAGCACTAACGGTCACAATTTCGAATTCAAATTTAGCAAGTTGTATGCAATCTAAGGATGTAACAGTGTTGGCATTTCAAGTTTAGAAGCATAAAAGAAGTAAGCGGGGGCAATTAAGAGCCAATTATATGATAAAGATAACTCATAATAGATTTGTTTGATCTCCAATCTTCTCTAGCTTCTAGCAACTAGCAACAATCACTTTAAGGTCTATAAAGAGAGCACTGATTGTCGAAGCTCAATGCAAGAAATGAAATTAGGATAAAGAAGGCAAGATCAAGAAGCCAAGTTGTATAGTGAGATTGATTATCTTGCTTCTTATGCTAGTCTTTCTTTTCCAAAATACTCTAGGAGTTTGAGCCAAATCTTTCCAACCTACAAAGTGTTTGTAAACACTTTCACTCTCGAGGAGCCTTACTGAATAGATGTAAAAGCAAGTAACACAAGAAGAGTGATTGAATTGTGTTTTTAAGAATTTAAAAATTTTTTACAGACAGAAAACACGATTTATCATCTAATGTAGATAAACCTATTAACACTTAGACATGTTTTGATTTAGATTTTATCGAACGATAAAGAAAACAATTTTCTTTGAAAAACAAAAAGGGATATATAATCTAAAAACAAATTCAAACCATTTGCCAATTAAACAACATGAAAACACATAGAAAGTTTATACTAGTTCGTCTGAACCCTGAGACTACGTCCAGTTCTTGACAACTACCAAATTTTCACTAACTTATCAAAGTTACAAGTATTGTTCATTGTCACTTTTGATTCTTACACTTGCAAGCTCTATCCTAAGCTTGACTTAAACTCAGTATTCTTGGTTTTACCAAGCCATTCCTGGCTTTACACAAATCAACAAGATTTGTTGAAAGTTTGCACACTACCTAAAATATATGATTGTCTTACAGATGAATATATCATTCAACTCTTTTAGTCTTTTCTCTAAAGGTATACAAGGTTTTTTGAGAGCTTAATACCTTTACGAGAATTTATGAAAAAAGTTTTACAAGAAAGAATGAGAGCATGATTCGTGTAGATGATTCATATCTTGTTTCTTCAAAGCTTCTTCTATATATGACATTCATCTTCAAGTAGTCAACGGTCGAATTTTTCACTTTGTTCTTTGTCTAAGGTCTTGAGTCTATTGAAGCATTTAATGCTTGCATTAAATGCAGTTTCTTTCTTCATGCAAATTTCATACTAATAGGATAACATGTCTTGTACTTTAACAGGAAAGTCACTTTTTTCATTATAATCAGTCTGCAACAACAGAGTGTGTCTTTTGATAAAGATCAGTGTCTTCCAAACTATGAACTTCTTTTATTCTTCATAGGACATTGACAAATCCTAGGAGAATGTTTTCTACATGAAAGAATCTCAGACAAAGAGTATTAAATAAAGATCTTAAATACACTACTTAAATGTTATATCAGATCCTCTTATAAGTGCATCTTCTGAAAACTTTAGACACACAAAGACGGATCATGATCTAATAGTATATCAAATACAACTTTTATCATTTGTATATTTTTGTATCTAATCAGAATAATTAGGAGTTTTGATTCGTCTTTAAGACATAAATGTATTTTGACTTAACAATAAAGCATCTAAGGAATCATAGGAATCTGTCATTAAATAGAATCCCCTTAAGAAAGGAAAAAAAATTAGGAGATCAATCCGAGGATTTTTGCTTTTGTAGTTTGGAGAAAACACATAATTGTTGTGTGAGTCAAGTAGTAATTGCTACTTGCGTGTGAATTATAGAGTTTTTTTTTTTTTATAAAAAAAAGAGAATACTTGAGTAAAGTCTACATCTAGTTATTGTAGTTGTAAGATTTCCACTAACATAAACACCAACATTAAGGTATATTTGTTCTCCTTAAGCCTCCCGTGACTTCCATGGTATTCTTGAAGTCTTTGTAGGCTCCCTAAAGTATTATTCCAAAAAACATCTTCAAGGTTTATCCCAAGTATTCAATTTTGAAAAGCCTTTTGAGGCTTCACCGAATAGTGTTCAAATTTCATGCAATATATAAATTTATTAATATATATATATATATATAATATGTTAAATATAAAATTAAATTCATGGGTACATTTTTTTATGAAGTACGAAAATTCATAAAAACACAAACTTAATACATCTATATTAATATATAATAAGATTTTTATTGTAATTGCATATTAATATTGTTAACTATATATATTAGTATATATATATACTAATATATATTTTTACTAACTAAAATATAATATAATTTTTTTAAATTATAAAATTAATACCTACGACACTATATAAGCTAGTTATATTAACAATACAGAAATTGAACTCCGTGTTTAATTAGGATTCTATCCGAAAGATTAAATGTTTACAATGTTATACTCTTTGTTTAGTAGTCTTAAAATAATTCGCTTTCCGAGTTTAACTATTGAATCTACGTGGTATGTTGATGATTGATGAATCATACTATGCTCTAGCTACAGTCACATTGAACCAAGGTATAGCTCTAGCTGATCACCATATCCCTAGTTTGGGAATAACATTGTACATGGAATTTAAAATATGGAAATGCCTAGGTAATACAAATTCTGATAATCCCAGAATTTAAAAGTTGCAGCCTACCGTCTCAAAAAACATTAAATGTCTACAGCAGAAATACTGCCAGTGTAACAAATACACCGGTAGGTACGTCGTCTGAATCTTTGTACCACAAGATTGTAGTCTTTTTTTTTTTCTTCTTGTTCTCATTATTGTATTATGAAAGAAAACTATGCGCAGCTTTGGTACAATAACTTGCACATGCATGATGTTACAATACGTATAAGGTTCTATATATACCTTATTTCTCTTTGCATGGAATGCTAAGAATCTAATTATGATATCTCGAAAACACCATGACATCATAAATCACATGCATATACGTACACCTCCTCAAACAAGTAGTACATACGCATCAATTATATTATACTATCTGTTATATGTCTGGAATACGTAACAGTATAATGATGAAAGATACCATATATTATACGGAAAAAAATTTGTGACAACGATTATTTAACTAAAATAGGCCTAGTATTGCGTGTTGTAGGGTTGGACGGTTTGTGGCCCACACAACCTTTTGAAGGGGACTCAGATTTTTGTTAGTTTGTGAGCAGACAAAAGCAGAGAAGCTTCTTATCCTCACCCTCTAGGTTTTCACACAACACCTTACACATAGAATCTGTTCAAAAGCCAAAGGCTTGCCCTTTGAGACTTTAGCCCCTCAATTCTCATCATAATTACTCAAACCTAACCACAACCCTTAGTGCTTTATTTCTTTTGTGCTTGCCACGTAAAATGAACTCTTTGTAATTTACATGAATTCCAGGGGGATGTCCCCACTACTTTGATCTCAACAGTGGCCTATTTAGTTCAATGTCTTATAAGCTGTTTTGGTTCATGTCCTGTGCCACCCATTTCCAAATCCCCCCCCCCCCCCCCCTCTAATAACTTTGCAATGGCTCCAATGAGTCTCCCACCTGGGTTTAGGTTCCACCCCACTGATGAAGAGCTTGTTGCTTACTACTTGGAGAGAAAAATAACAGGTCGCTCCATAGAGCTTGAAATCATTGCTGAAGTTGATTTATACAAGTGTGAACCATGGGATTTGCCAGGTACATAATTTTACATATTGTTATTATTTATAAGTGATATCATATTATTCACATCATTGCATAAATATCAGCATTTATCAAGTTCTTCATTTTGTATTATATATATATATATACTCACACATATATTGTATGTGATATCATATGATACCCACCATTACATAAATATTAGCATCTAGCAAGTCTTCATTTTGTACAAGATATATTATCATTTATATTTCATGGTTCAAGTAAACTAATATTGTATACATCTTCAATTCCAATTGTTTCTTTTAATTGAAAAAAATATAGATAAATCATTTCTCCCAAGCAAGGACATGGAGTGGTACTTTTACAGTCCTAGGGACAGGAAGTACCCAAATGGGTCAAGAACTAACCGTGCAACACAAGCTGGATACTGGAAAGCTACAGGGAAAGATAGGCCAGTGCACTCTCAAAAGAAGCAAGTTGGCATGAAGAAGACATTGGTGTACTATAGAGGTAGAGCACCACATGGGATTAGAACCAACTGGGTTATGCATGAATACCGTTTAATTGAATCAGTTCCTGGTACTGCTCTCTCATCTTTGAAGGTATATTTTATGGTACCCTTTTTTTAATATCTATTTTCCATCAAGAAAATGAAACATTATTTAAAATTTATAGAATATATATGAGGTACTAAAACTTATATGCAAGAGTCTTATTTGAGCTTTTGCATTCAGTTCATCGACCTACTTATGTAAATATGTAATACGATCGAATAAAATCACCAACAGTTTATATCATGTGCCTGTTACTTTCTATCTTTGTACAGGTTCATTTTTTTTTTCTCTCTCTCTCTCTTGTTTAGAAGCAACCTGTTTCTGGGGTATCAGCTTAATTAATAATTTTGAGGTTTAATGAATATAAATATCATTAAAAAGTAAGACTAGGGTTTTGAAAAAAAAAAAGACAAAATAAAGGAAGCAAACAGTTTATTGTACACTGTTTGTTCGTTAGGTTGTGGTCTAGAATAATAATAGTAAGATTCATACGTTCCAAAATTTTCTCTTACTCTCCTCTTATTTTTTATTTTTTTTTGTTTCTATGTCTCTTTTTTCCTTATATCATTCATCACATCATCTCATAATTTCCATTTTTTTTCTTTTTATATAGGTGTAGCTTATATTGGAGTGTAAAATCATCATTTTCTATTGTATAGGGAAATGGATTTTTTTTTTCCTTTTTGGCACCTTTGAAAGTGTAGCTGATAATAATTGAATGATTAATGTATATAGAAGAAACCCTAAAAAGCCTCAAAAGTCTTCATAAGACGAGACCAATGACCAAATCCTTGCTTAGTGCTTGCTTTAATTAAGTCTTTTCCTAAATTGGTTTATCATTGACGGAGGGTTTTAGGTACACTTCTTTTAAGATTGATTTATATCTGCTGATTAAGTGATAATTATTTGGTCATACAGTCAAGTCAAGTTCACTAGACCATACCCATTTTCTATGCTTATACAGAGTAGCTAATCCTATCTTTGTTTTGAACCTTGTTCTACAAGGATGCACATGCCTGAAATATATATTCCTTTTTTTTTCTTTTTCTTTATATGATGATTTGCTTACTTTTATTTTTGTTCTCTTTAAAAAGAACACCTTGTGATCGACACACACTATGATGAAAAATTCAGATCCATGGACTTACATACTATTGCATCGACCCTTTTCTTTTGCCAAACTCTTTCTGAATTTGCTTTTTTGTTCGTTACTCTTTTCTTGCACTCATTGTGTTTAAGCCAAACCAAAAAAAAAAAAAAGAACTTTGATCATGAAAAGCTAACTAACATACACATGTATTGACAAAATTTTCATCACATCACAGGATTCCTATTCGCTGTGTCGCATTTTCAAGAAGACGATTCAAATTCCAGCCAAACCTAATAATAACGAAGAAGAACAACCTGAGATTGCAAATAAGAAGGAATCAATGTGGATCTCAGAAGAACAAATGTTAGGGGAAGACTCAAGTGGCACTGAGATTTCTAGAGAAATGGAAAATGTGGATGAAAAAATTCTCAATCATGAACACCCTAAATTTCCTTGTGATGCTTCTTCCTCTGATCTCACTCAAGGAGCATGTACACCCACAGATACCGGCATAGCAGAAGATTTTCAACCACAATTTGCATGTGATGAAGCAAACAGTGCAGCTAATTCATATACAATGGGAATAGGATACTCCACAAATATATTTCAGGTAAAATTTAAATTAAATTTTAAATTTCAAAATTTTAATAATGAATTTCATATGATTGTTTGAGTTTGTATCATAGTACTAGTCACGTAGACGTGGCATGAACATATAGTTTTATAGGAGACATATAAAAAGCAATTAGGTGGGCCATAGCATGATCATTATTATATACATTGATCTGATTATAAGTATTTTAACTTTTCCTTTTTCTCCATTGTCCTTGGCATTTATGTTCATGATGGCTCCCTTTGCCAATCCTGCATTTCCAGCGACATTTGCTTTATATTGCCGCTATATAAATTCAAGGCGCACATAATTTTTTGCAAAATTACTACTAGCTCTTAATTGCTTGCATATTTGTGCATGAACATGATTCCGTCCTCATGTGTCAGTTTACTATTGATATATATGTTGCAATTAGTGGGGCCACATAGCATATCTTTGAGTTTTCTTTTGATCTTAAAGTGAAGAGAGTTGGAAGTATGATGAAGTTCCTATCTTTTTATAAAGCTCATCACTTCTCAAAAATTCATTTGGACTGACTCCAATTAATTTAGCTTTTCTTCACCATCCCCTATAACTTCTTTTGACTGACTACTCAAAACGTTTTCCAAAGTAAAGATGTCTTTACTCCCCCATTTTCCTCACGGGGTTGATATTGATACGTTTTCTAAAACTAAAGCACACATATCAAACATCTGCATACACATCTTTATCTTTAATCACACTCTTTTTTATGAGTAATGTCTGGATCATTTCCTATTTTAGCAAAAGCTAGTTCAGTGAGAAGCGGCTTCTGAATAAGGAGTCAGCATTCAACTAGCTTTTCAATGTTCATACAGCAATGTATGCATTTGATTGGGGACTTCAACGAGTTTATTTTGCCTCTTCCACCCTTCAATCAAAACAAAACACCTTTTATTTCTTTTCCTTTCAAGCCTATGAACCACAATTCTAACCCCACTTTTCTTTTGCCACTTGCACTACTCCCAAGTTGTGCTTTAGTTCCAATTTAGCATGCGTTATACAAGTCTCTTCATAGTCAATCACCTGCCCCTATTTCCTATCTCCTACGTTCTCTCAACTGAAAAAACGATATACTTTAGTAAAAAAAAAACTAATGACCAAGAAATATTGTATTATTTTCTAAACTATCGACATATCATTTTGTTAATTAAGATCTGCTTTGGTACCAATTTTTTTTAAAGGTTTTAGTACAGTTTTTTTTTTGGCCCAATAATTGAATAGGCTCGGAAACAGCAAAAGAGAGAGAAAGAGGGGGAGAGAGTTTCTCTATAGCAGTATCAAAATTCTTATTTTTCAAGGATACCCTAGAATTATTCTTTCTCTTTTTAATTTGTAGGACAAAAAATAGAGACTGTTGATTTCAATTCAATATCTTCTCAATTCATCATAATGTATCAATTAATTAATCCCCCTACTTTTTTTTTGAAAGAATTAATCCTCCTACTTTAGTTCATTGGTTTTTGGAGATTAATTTATACAATTTCTATTATGGTGCAGGATGTAGAAATGCCTAGCTATGCTGACATGCATTATCAACTCCCATACACACCTTTGGTGATGGAAGATTTCCCACAAATAAATTTACCAGAGACAAAGACAACGAAGCCAGAAGTCACCGATGACTGCATGTTATATGACAGATACAGGGACTGCATGAATGGAACACTAGAAGAGATCATCTCTTTGTGTTGCACTCAAGATAATTCCGTCCCTTTTCCTATGCTAGAATGATTACACTAACCAAGATGACTCAAACTATAGCATCAAAATATTCATTAGACACAGAGAAACTTGTGTTGGCTAAAATAACGACACAAATGGGGGATTGTTTTTCCAGCCACATAGAAAAGGCTACACATATAATGTACTAAACATATAGTAGAATATGCTGAGCCAAGGGGGGCTCGCATACAATTGGTTTTCAATTTTTTTTTGTTTTATCTTTTTTCATTCTGTGTTCTTCGTTTTTTGTAGGGGTTGTTCTTCCTACTTTTATATGAGTTCTTCCTTCTTTTATGTTGGTGTTTAAATCTCTTCCCCACTTCGGAAAGAAAATGGATGAGGCAAATTTCCAACTGTGATGTTTTATATGCTTCAATGTCTCACAAGTGCTTTAATTTTGTTAATTGTTATCTTCAAAAAACTTTAAATCTTCGAATATTTGAGATATCCTTGATATATATGTCCATCTGGACATAAGTTTGATCAAATTAGCGTAAATTGTATATGAGAGGTACTATATATTAAAGGTGAATAGAGTTATAAGACTAATTTAGTAATTGAGAATGAATTTAAGGGTTCAAGAAAAGAGAGAGAGGTCCCGAGATCAAATCAACCCCCCTAACATTCTTAACAAAAACCTAACAATTAATATTCTGACCTATTTTCTCATTTGATAAAAAATTGATAGTTTAAAAATTTAGATTTTCATTTTAATTTGTTAAAGTGTTAATTATGTTTTTAATTTTTGAACTTTTTTAAATTTTTACTTGTAATCCTTAAACAAAATTTTGACCAGTCTAAGATCCCGATATTTTTGTTCTTTAACTTTTTTAGTTCATGTGGTCAAATATCACATCATTTTTGGCAAGGACAAGAAGAAAGATAGGTTGAATGGCATAATAGCCTTTGCGGTGTGCATGAATGCCTAAGTGGCATGGATAGTCTGTGAGGCAAGACGACGATAAATCAAAATGAATTATTAACTAATGGTATAACCATTGGCCAGTGATGAGCACGTTGCTAGTTTACTAAAAAGAAATGAGTAAGCCAGCCAAAGTGATCGTGAAGAGGAGAAAGACCCCTAAATGCAATCTCAGTGGTACATGAGCCTGAGGTGGATGGGTGACCACAGTGGTACATGAGGTATGTATGTTGGACCAAACAATAGTCCTTAGGGATGAGGATAAGGTGTTAGGTTTTGATACCTCAACGAGGGTAGGGAACTCATGCAACCAGCTCGACAATCCTAATGAATGTTGAGCATGCATATCCAAGTCCAGTGAGAGCACTCTACCTGTTGTACCATGGCAAGGCATTTAGGCCAAGATGTCACCCAGGTAAAGATTTAAGTCCTCTATGGCTGGGCGATCAGAGGCATTTGGGCCCAAAGTATGAAACCAGATGAGTTAGTCAAAAGAATAAGTTAATGAGCGTGCATGTGCTTATCGTGTATATATGATTGTAAACTGAATGGTTCATTTGCTTGAAACATAAGATCGAGGTGGAGGACTAACCCACACAACTTTATTTTTAAGATAATGATGGACGACCTTGAACGAGTGACGAAGATGAGGTGAAGATGCCACGACAAAAGCCATTGACGCTGAGGAGCAAAACGAAGAAGAGGAAAATGTCCTCGAGGAAGCCTTGTAGGCTTAATTGGGTATTTTGGGTTTATTGTTCTAGCCTTTCTTGTAAAAATGTGGGTAGACTATAGGAATTATTATTATTATTATTATTATTATTTATCATTTTTCTTTAGTTGACAAATTTGTTAAAAATGTATTCATTTTAAAAGGGTAAAAATGTGAATTTTTGTTGATTGTTATAGAATGTCTTAATGGTGAATTACTTGAGTAAATGAAATAGAAATTATGTTTTAAAAGTTTTGGTCGAACATAATAGTGAAAAATACAACCCCATCATATCCATACCTTTTTCTCCTAGCTTGATGAAGATTGAAAACTTCTTCCTTCCTCTGCTACTTGTTGCGCCACCCACCACCACCAAGGGGAGAAGCTTTCAATTTTTTCTTTTCTTAGACTCTCACTTTAACTCTCTCTTAAATCCTCTCCAAGAGCTTTGCTTAAGTGTGCATAATGAGGTTGTGAGGAGTGGAATTCATAAGCTCTTGGGTTAGACAAGGCTTGACAAATTAAGGTGGCAAAGTAGGCCAACGAAGGAAATTAAGGAACGCGCTTACACCTACTTAGGTCATGTCCCCCTTCACATCACACACACACACAACCTCCTTCTAATTAAGGTGGTTGGGTAAGTTAAAGGCTCATAAAAATTCTGTTTTGGGCTTCTGTTGGGTAAGAAGTAATATGGACCAAGTCTGTTACACACATCTTCAATTGCTGTTTGTACGTATTTTAGAAACATGCCATATGTTTTAAAAGATGTTTTTACTTTTCACACCCCTTCAGCTCTTATTTTTATTTCTATTTTCTAAGTCCGAAACTAACATCTTTTTTTAATCTTAGCCCATCATATTAAACACATAGAAATTAATGAATTAACTATAATTATCAAAGCACACAATTTAATTAATAAAGTACAATCATCATTATAGAAATTCGAGCATACACATTTTTAATATTCAAACAAATCAAACAAGGAAACATAAAATAATTACTTTCTATATAATTCTTTTTAATTCAAACAAGATTTATTTTAAAAAACATTTAGAGTTTCGCTCATCAAATAATTGATAGTAAAGATTAGTCTCAATGTGGATACTCGTAGAATTTTCATACTATTGAAAAAAATTGTTACTTCAAGAATACGCAAAATAGATCCTATTTTTTCACTACAAGTGTTAGAAACATACACTCCTCTTTAACTATCATGTTATCCTCAAAAGTATGATAACTCTTATATTTTGTCTGATATCAAGTTTCTATAAATAGATAAAAGGTTATGTATCAATAATGTTAATTAGTTTTATACCATCATTCAAACACTAATCATTATGTATGGTTATAAATTTGGTGACTTTTATAATAATCACCTTAAAAATCATATTAACAATGATTTATATTAAAACTATTTTATGTTATCTGTACATAACCATTAAATTCTTTTATAAAAATAAGATCAAGATTTATTTTGCAAAAGTACTCTAAAATAAAATTTTCAACTTTAACCCAAAGATACACTAAGTCACGTGCCTTGAGAACCACATCTCATCACAAACAAGAGAAAACAAAAGCAAAAGGGAAGAATTGACTTGTAGATATGATAATAAAGAGGACCACATCATTAATTTTTCTTTCCTTTTCATTTTAGTAATATTGTGACTCTTTTCTTATATCTGACATGATGGTATCACAACGGATGATGAGAGTAAAAACATTGTCTAGTTACAAATGTTGGATGTCTTTGATTTAGAGTAAAAAAATTGTGAGTCCCACATGAAAACATGAAAAATACATTTTTTTTTTATTTCCCCTCCTTCCACCCTAAATCAAACACACCCATATATAGTCTTTCTTTCCCTTGAATCTGATTGGGATGCACTAGCCAATTGCTGGACGTCAAAGTATGGAAGTTGACCCAACATTTTTTTTCACGTCAAATTTGTGCTGGAGATGCAGAAATGGTCTCTTGCTAATGTCAAGACTAGTTTTCGTTAGAAGATTATCCCAGTCACCCCAACCTCAAGCCTAAATGAATCATAAATGAGAATCAGGGCCATTCTATGCTAATAAAAAGTTAACAAAAAATTATTTATTATTAATTTTTAGAAATAAAAAGGACCACATATTAACAAAGAATCCAACATAACAGTCTTTTTTTAAAAAACTAAAAATAGTATCTCTTAACATTTGCTGTATGTTTCACTTACTGTTGAACACTTGAACCAATCTTGATGAGCATCGAACCAAGTAAAAACTAAGATGACGCTTGATTTGTCCGTTTTCTATTTTCATTTTCGGTGAAAATAGAAAATGAGGTTAAAAATGCATTTGTTTCAATTTTTGAAAAATGGTGAATGAAAATATTTTCTAAAAGAAGCGAAAACTTAAAAACAAAAAATAATCGTTTCCAACGTTTCCGAACAGAATAAAACGCGGTGACACTTGTTTTTTCTTCGATCTCATCATCTCCAGAAGACTGTAGCTTTTTCATCTCCTTTCTCTACCGTGACCTCTCCATCACCGGTAACTGCATCCCCCTCGCCACTGCTACTCACAAACGCTCACGTGGGAAAGCGAGGCCAGAGACTCCGACGGCAAGGTCTTGCACAAGATCGACAACATTGTTGAGGTTCCTTACATTTTCGACGGCACCCCAGGATTGTGGTTATTGTCATATCGGTTTGGAAGGTGGATGGATGCGATGGAAAGATGCGGAGAAGGAATTGAGCCATGCATGTCTTGAATGTCATGGAAAGATGTTGACTCAAGTGTTTCTTGTTGGCTCAGAGTTGTAACCTTCTCTCATTGGAAATGGGTACCACCCCAAAACAATTTTGACTATTTCTACTTATCAATTTGTATGTCAAATAGAACCTCTTGGAAGAAACACCAATACTGTTTGATAAATGTCTGAAAGAAACCTCTTGGCTTATGATTTTTCTACATGGTCTTTTTAGCTCATTTTTTAAGTGTGGAATAAGCTCATGTTATATAAAAATTCAGAATTTTAACAGTAAATATTTCAGAAACTTTTATTAAAAATAGTTAAAATTTTATTTTTTGAAAACAGACAAATAATAAGTCAAAACAAACATATTTTCTAAATCTTAATAATTTAAAAATAAAAATTATTTTTAAAAAATAAAAACAGAAAATAAAAATAAAAAACGCTTCCTCAAACCAAGCGCTACTAAAAAGCACCAGAGACTCCAAATCCCGCAACCAGCAACCATTATCGAAAGGCCACTTTCACCGCATCACACCGAGAGCGAGATTTATGCCACAAAAGTGTACTTTGGGAAGAATTGTTTTTGAAAGAAGAGTGTACAAAATAAAGACTGAGAAGTGTAAATAGCAATTTCTTAGAAAAGATGTAGGCTTAGGTTTAATTTGGGGCTTTTGTGCTCCCATTTGAGCCCAAAGATTTCGTTTCCAAATTCAGTTTCGGATGCTTTATCTTATTTTAAGAGATTTACAAAAAAATTAATTTAGGAATGATGTCGTTTTAATATCATAAATTTAACGTAGGGGACCAAAGTTGTGGTATATTGGAGATCTCGAACATATTTTGGTGAAATAATTTTAGCAATTATTTTATTTTTACAGATATTTTGTGCTAAAAGAATTAATTATGTTATTAAAGGATTCTATAACAGAATAATTCTATTATGTATTTCATGTTTTGTTAAGACATGAATATATACAAAAAAGTTACAACAAAATCTCTTAAGATTGATCTACAATTCTCCAAATAAAACTCCTAAGATTATGTCTAGACTAAACAAATTGATTTACATGATCACACATTAATAATACGGGATAATAATTATATATAATTGAATACAAATTATGTTATTTCATCATTATCTCATTACCCCCTCAAGTTGGAGCATGTAAATTACATATCCTCAACTTGCACAACAAATAGGTGAATTGAGTGGGATCAAGAGCCTTAGTAAAAATGTCAGTTAATTGTGCATGTGTAGAAACATAAGTAGGTGCAATATTGCACTGAGATACTCGTCACGAATGAAGTGGCAGTCCACTTCGATGTGCTTGGTGCACTCATGAAAAACCGGGTTCTTGACAATATGAAGCGCTGCTTGACTATCACAATGAAGTCGCATAGACTGAGAATGAGAGATACCAAGACTATGGAGAAGACCTTTTAATCATTTCAATTCTCCTGTTACAGCTGCCATGGATCGATACTCAGCCTTAGCAGATGAGTGAGATATTGTTTGTTGTTTCTTAGTTTTTCATGAAATTGGAGAAGATCTAAGTAGAATAAACCATCCGGTAAGGGATCTACGAGTTAAAGGACATCCATCCCAATCAGAGTCACACCAACCAGATAGTTGCAGGTCACAATCCTTACGCAACAAAACATTCTGTCCTAGATTCCCTTTTAGGTATCAAACAACACAGAGAACAACCTCGCAATGGGCCTCTTTAGGCGCTTGCATAAATTGAGATAGACATGCACACAGTATGAAAGCTCGGGTCTGGTAAGACAGAGGTAAATGAGATGACCTACTAACCGCCTATACTGATCAGGACGAGGAAAAGGCAAGTTTGCTGCAAGTGCTAGACAATGATTCTGTTCAATTGGCACATTTGATGGCTTAGTTCTTAGAAGTCCAGCTTCGGCTATAATGTCCAAAGTATATTTGTGTTGACAGAGAAAGATACTCGTGGAAGATCACGCCACTTCAACACCCAAGAAATATTTGAGGATCCCCAAGTCTTTCATGTGAAAGCAATTGTGTAAATAGGCTTTAAATTCGGTGATAGCTTCATGATTATCACTCGAAATGATTAGGTCATCAACATACACCAACACTACAATATGTACCCCCGGTCTTTGCAAGACGAAAAGAGAATAATCAGAAAGAGATTGCTAAAATCCGTAGTGTTTTTTTAGTGCAGCGGATAACTTGGCAAACCAACAATTAGACGCCTGTTTTAGTCCATATAAGGACTTGTTAAATTTACACACCATGCCATATTGCTAAGGAAGAAAGCCAGGAGGTGGCTTCATGTACACAACCTCCTCAAGGTCCCCATGTAAGAATGCATTGTGCACATCCATCTAATGTGATTCCCAAGCTCGTGTGGCTGCTACGGCTAACACTGTGCATACCGTTACCATTTTTACAACGGGTGCAAAAGTCTCTATGTAATCGATCCCCTTCTTTTGATGATTGTCAAGAATTACTAACCGTGCTTTGAATTGTTCTACACTTCCATCATATTTATGCTTTATTTTGTACACCCACTTGCAACCAAGTTCTTTTTTTCCTAGAGGCAATTGTGTGATTGTCCAAGTTCCATTGGTCTCAAGTGCATGTATCTTACTTTTCATTGCATCTCTCCACCGACTGTCTTTCATTGCATCAATATAAGTGACAAGCTCCTTTTCCTGTGAAATGGATGCAAGAAAAGCATGATGTGCAAAAGAAAAATGGTCATAATTCACATAATCAGTTATGGGATGGGATGCACCTGAGTTTGCCTTTGGAGAGGGTGAACAATTAGATGAGCTCAATCTTTTGGTGGTATTTGTCACATAATCTTGCAATCGAGTAAAAGGTTATTTGGTTCTATGTCCTCTACCGAATAATGACTTGGTTGGTGATATAGATGGAAACACTATATCTTGTGTGTCCATATTTTGTAGAGTAACACCTTGTTCATCAAACCCTGCATCTGGCTCACCCTCTATCATCCATTGTCATATTACTACTTTCTTCAATACCTCCTGTGTGATCCATTTCTTTTACACCATCAGTCACATCATCAACAATTTTTTCACAGCTCCAATTTTTAGAAAGAACATTTTTTCTGGTAGTAACACCAATAGAAAAGGATACTTGGTCTCAAAGAATTTAACATCTCGAGAGACAAAAATCTCTTTTGTTTTTAAGTCAAATAGCTCCCACCCTTTCTTGCCATATGGGTAGCCAATAAACACACACTTCTTACTCCTACTTGCAAATTTATCACCATTCCTTCTTTGATTATGGGCGTAACATAAAGAGCCAAATATTCCCAAATGTTCATATGCAAGTTGTTGCCCATGTGGCATCTCATATGAAGTTTTTCCATTCAAAATAGTGGAAGGAGTTCGGTTGATCAAATATGTTGTAGTTAAAATACATTTCCCCCAAAACTTAATAGGAAGATTACCTTGAAATCGCAGTGCTAGAGCCATATTCAAAATATGTCTATGTTTTCATTCCACTCTCCCATTTTGTTGGGGTGCTCCAATGCAAGATGTTTGAAAAATTATTCCACGATCAAGAAAATATCATTTCGTGCATGTGAATTTTGTCCCATTATCATTTCTAAATATTTTGAAGCAAAAAATTGTGAAGCATTGTCGATACTTCTCATTTATCAGCTAATAGATATACTCATACATCACGTGAATAATCATCAACTATTGTCTGAAAATAAAAAGCACCACAAGTAGAAAGAGTTCTATATGATCCCCATAAATCACAATGAACTAATTCAATTGCACTATTGGCTTTATGTTCACTCAAAGAAAAATTTTCTGTAGTTTGTTTGGCTCTAAAATAGACTTCACATGTTTTATTCACTACATTGCTATGTTTGTGTTTTCTAACCTCAGGAATCAATTGGGTGATCTTCAAGGAAGGATATCCCAATCGTTAATGTCACAAGTTCATGAAATGCAAACCATCAGTTTTGTAAGTTCTCACATTTCAAACTCCTCTGAAGAAATAGAGCCCATCCCTCCGTTCACCTGCTCCAATTAGCGTTCTCAAAACACGATCATGCACAACACATAACTTATTAGTGAATTGAACAACACATTTCAATTCATCCATCATCTGTGAAACAAATATCAAATTACAATTCAATTTAGGCACATAGAGAACATTAGTAAGTTTTAAGACTCCATCTAGCATCACACTTCCTTCTTTAATCGCTGTCATATGTTGTCCATTAGGAAGTTCAACTGGACAACTTTGAATATCTCGTATTTCATGCATATGATTCAGGTTTCCAGTCATGTGGTTGGAAGCCCCTGTGCCAATTATCCATGTATTGGTATCACGCTCACCTGTCATCTTGTCATTAGAATTTGTTTTCTGAGCATTTTGTAATTCTATCAGCATCTGTCACTGCTCTGTAGTAAGCCTAATGAAACTTGAACTGTCTCCTTCTGAGATCCTGGTGTTTGCACTTGTACCACCACTGTACACAACATTTTCACGCACTGTTATCCTTTTTTCTCGTCCAGTTCTCAAGTTGTCGTTGGTCTTATACCATAATTCCATAAAGGATTCTATAACAGAATAATTATGTTCTGTATTTCATGTTTTGCTAAGTCATAAATATATACGAGAGAGTTACAACAAAATCTCTTAAGATTGAGCTATAACGATTGATTCTCCAAATAAAACTCCTAAGATTACGTCTAGACTAAAGAAATTGAGTACGAGATAATAATTGTACATAATTACACACATATTATGTTATCTCATCATGATCTCATTAGTTACCATGGTAATATTTTAATTTAATTTGGAATATCTAAATTGTGACAATTTGATGGTCCTTAAGGTGTTTTAAATAATAGTATATTCTAACAATTATTTTATTTTATTTATTAATTTCACAACAAAAATTTCGAGCTTTATCATATTCTATTTATTTTATTCATTTACTTTTTTTATTATTCTCGTTGATTTATTTTACCATATATGATTAATATGCATATGACATTTAATAATTCCAAACTTATTTTAAATAAAAAAATTACAACTATTTTATGTGTCATTTTGTTAATATAGTAATGAAAAAGAAAAATTAATAATTTTGATGTTCACAAGATATTTATAGTAGTGAAATATTAATACTACTTTTTAGTAATATTTTCATTTTAAAAGTACTATCCCATTATTAAAGTACTGCATTTAAAGATCTTTCAAAGTGAATTGTCAATAGTAATTTAGAGTAAGTTATAAATGGACTATGATGTCTTTCAAAAAAAAAAAATGGACTATGATGTTTAAATTCTGTGATATCCATTATTTTCCTCAAAGTTCACCTGATCGTAACTATGATTAAACAGATAAGTAAATAAGGGACGTAAGAAGCAAGATTTGCATTAAGAATTCCCGCAGTTTCTTTTGTCTATGTTTATTTTCTTAACAAGAAACCACCAGAAAAACCAAGACTCAAAATCCCATTTTCTAACAGCTCCAAACCATTTTCAAATTTCATGACATGCAATTTTCATTTCTCTTCTTCATTCCAACTAGTCTTAGTGTTAGCAAAATTACCATATTTTATGGCTACAAATATATAGATCATTAATTACATGCACATCATACTCATATACTTGGAACGAAACTTGCTTTCTAATATACACAAACAACGAATATATTTGAAGTATGGTCTAAAAGTTCCATGCAAGTTCATCCATACAATTGAGATCATGAGAGATGAATTCAGAGGTAAGTACACTCTCCAAAAACCCAAGATCAAAGTTAGAACTCTCAAAAGAAACACTGGTTTCAAGATTTCCCTTGTTAGCTTCTCTCACATCACTTCCCTTATCATCAAAAGTTTTGCCCTTCTCTTGCTGCACCTGCAGTACTTGTGCTCCTTCTTCCAGTGTTTGAGCACTGAAATCATGAACATTAAGTCTTGAAACCCAATTCACATTGTTGTCATCGTTACACAATTCAACTGCTGAGGGGTTCATGTATGTAGGTGAACAAATGTTGGTGGCGTTTTCCATTAATAGTTCATAAGGCAAATGTTGGAGGGGTTCTCCATCATCTGAAAGAATAGTTGATAATGTTTGAAATTCTGAGGAAACAATGCTAGAGGGGGTTTGAACAATGTTTGGTGGAGGTTTAGGTAATGTAGAAAAGGTTTGACAAGTAGTTTCAAAGGGTGCATTTGGTATGTGTGAACTCATAATGAAAATGGAATTGGAATTTTGATGGATATTATTGGAGATGGTACATGCTGAGCTTCTCCTATGAGAAGACAGGAGAGTGTGGGTTTGTGGATCTAAGCCTTGTGAAATGAGCTTCTTTTTTATGCATGAGTTCCAGAAATTCTTGACCTCATTGTCTGTTCTTCCTGGTAGGTGCTTGGCTATTTGTGCCCATCTGCAGTAGACCAATAACACATGGCATTGATGAATATATGCATGTCCTTGCACTGAATTATATACACATCCTCTCATGTATATGATAATTAAATCATGTCCAGCACGTGTATTATCTCTTTTCTCATAAACATTAATCATGTCATATATAAAAGTTTTTTAATGTCTATCAAGAGAGAGATGGACACAAAATTTGAATTCTTGTGTTAAAACTGAATATGAGAGGATGAAGGAAAATTAGATGGTCGAAGATCTTCTTGAGAGTTGATTATATTAAGGTCATGGTTATGTATTATATGGATATCAAAAGGGGTATATTCATCTTTATCAGTGGTTTCTTGGTTGTCTGGCAAATCTTGTAAGGACAAATAATACTTTTTTTATTACTTTTAGTAAAAAGATTTTATTAACTAGTATTTTTAGGACATTAATTAAAAAATTAAAAAAAATATTTACTGTACAAATAATAAGAAAACATAAACATTATTGTGAGTAACATAATTTTATGTATCTCAATAAAAAAAATTATTTTAATAAATAACATGAACATTAGTTAACATTTATCTTAGTAAAATTATTGAAGGATCCTATTCTTCTTTTACTACTCTTTCTGTCTCATTTTCTGTGCTAGTAATATATATTCTTTACCTGTTTCCAAGAATTCTATGGATGTCAATTATGATCTGCTCTTCTTCAGCAGTGAAGGAACCCCTCTTCAGATCTGGCCGCAGATAATTAATCCATCTCAACCTGCAACTCTTCCCACATCTTTGCAAGCCTGCACATTAAAAAACCACATCATCTTTTATTTGTTCTATCACACAAGAAATTATTAATATATGATCAGGAACTATTATATAATCATGATTTCAATCAATCTTTTTACATCACGCATATGTGTGTGTCTCTCAGCTAATAAGAAAGGAACTAATAAGACTTTAATATGTGTCATGTGAACATTGATTGAAATAATATGTAGTAATACGAGACAAATGTATGCCTGCAAATTTTGGCACTGAACTCCAACTTTTATGTCCATGTGTGTTGATATATCTAAGAAGTTTCTCATCTTCTTCAGGAGACCATAACCCTCTTTTGATCTTCTGCTTGCTGCAGCAACGGTGGCCCATCTCTAAGTTATGTGCAAACACTCCTCTCTTGAGAGAATATTGAGCTAGCAATTGAGGTTTTTTTTGCAACACTTCATTTATAAATGAAGACCATGGTGGTGGTGATATAATTCATGTGGGTCCCTATACCCCTATGGAATCAAAATTGTGACTCATTATAGAAATGTATTGGTGGGGTCAAGGAGTGAGAGGGAAGGTTAATTGCTAGAGTGTCAGACAAGTGCAAGGATCGATGGATCCTTTCTATCATTTTATCCAAACGGCAACAAATGTGCACTAAGACTTTTGGTAAAACTGTGATGAGGTAATGAGCGTACTTTACCCATTTTCATAATTTTGTTTAGGCGTTTAATCAAACATATGGGATCCCATAAAATTACAATAGGAGAAAAAGGGCTTGTCTCACTCGTATTGGAAACTCTTGTATGGTATACATGAACAAGGGTAGATTGAGGGAAACATCACTTTTTCTTTTTCTTTTTTTTTATTTTCTCTTTTGATTGTTTGAAAAATCTTAAAAAGTGAAAGAATAGTAAAAAAAAATTGTGAGACCCGCACCCAATTAAAATCTGTGTTTTTAAAAAAAGAAGAAAGGTGAAAAATAATGGACAAAGATAAAAAAAAAATAATGGATATGATAATAAATAATTTGATGTGATAAATAATGAGATGAAAATAAGATGCAAAATAAAGTAAATATACACTTATTTATATGATTATTTGCAAAAAATGAAAAAGTAAATAAGCAGGATTCATACAAATTTTTACAGAAAATTTCCATTTTAATTTGAATAGTACTAATATTTTACTTTTTGAGTTTGTCTAACTTATACCTCAAGCGAAAATGGGATAAAATATATTATTTATAATATACTTTTAATTAATAGATAAAAAATTTATCGATCATATATTTAACAATATAAAATAATTATACATTTTCAAACAATAAAAAATCAAAGTATAATTTTTAAGATAATAATTATTATTAAAATTAATAAATTTATTATATAAAAAATTATAATTAAATAATGATATAAATATATTTATATTCTCATTACATAACTTATTTTCTCTTTTAACACAAGGTTGTATACGTATATATGTTATAAAGTAGCTTATTCCTAACAAGATTTTTGCCTTTTTGTCTACGTACATGTCATTCCTTTGCCAGCTACTTAACTTTTGTTTATCCCATAAATAGTCAAACGTGACATGCTTATTTAAGAAACCGACAATGAATAAATTAAAATAAAGGAAAAAGAAACGACCCCATTGGTTTAGAGAAGCAAATCACGTTTAGAGAAATGAGCTGGACTTGAATCTTCAGGTTCACTCATGAATTAATGTTGTCCCTCTCTAAGGTCAAATTGAGTGTCTTTGTAGCCATGACACTGACGAGTGCTGATTGAAATTCTCTCTCGACTTTCGTAGGCTGAGGCCCATTACCATTGATTGCACCCCGACAATTAACATAAAATGAATTTGCAAACAGAAATGTTGAGTCACAAATACGGAAACAAGTGTACTTGAACAACAGGGAAACACATGATAATAAGTAATCTAATTTATGTATACTCTGAATTGCACGTTAGGCTTTGGGAAAATTATGGTGTCATGGTAAATCCATTTCGGTGGGTCTTTCAAATCTTCAACAAAGTTAGTATGATCTTTGAAAATAATTTTATGCCATTTTGTTTTTTTGTTTTTGTCAGAATTGACTGATTGAGGGATAGTTATCCGTGTTGGAATCTAAGGGAATAAATAAATTTGGTAATTCATAAACTATTCAGACCTAAATGAGTAGTCAAATACTTGATTAAGTTCATTTGTTTTAACGAACAAAACAAGTTAAAACTTAATTTTAGGGTTAATGATAAAACACACATACATATGCTTAATGATAAAAAAAAAGCTGGTAATTTTATGTGAGAAAAAATGTATACTTGATGAATAGTATTTTTTAAAAATATCTGTACATATTGTATGTTTTGAAATATTTTTAATTTTTTAATTGTTCTTACTTTTATCTTATATATTTTAACATAAAATCTACTGGAGTTCAAATATGAAAATAAAATCTTACATTGGATAAAAATGAACATGTTAAACAATATGTAAATGAGAAGAATTCACAAATTTAATGTCTTAAGGTTTTGAGTTAAATGTAATATAAGTTCACTTGTATGATTTATTTATGATTCATTAATTCATATCTCTCACATGGAAGAGACTTATATACTGGGGTTTTAGTATAAAAATGAAATTATACATTGGGTGAAGAAATAAATTAAACATTACCCAAAAACTTAGATGAGGTGTCAAAATTATTTATATAATTTTCTTGTGACCTATTAAAAAAGACACTAATCAAGCTATAATTAATGGGTTAAAAACGTTAAGTTCAATTTTTCTACTAATTTTAAAATAAGCCAAATTTAAGCTTTAAATTTAATTTATTTAAATAAATAACTTAGATTTAAGTAAATTCTTTTATCACAAATTAAGCTTAAACTTCAAATGCTACTCTACTCATTCACACTCACTAGAATTATCCATTCATGAGCAAACATTTCATAGCTTACTTCAAAAGTCCTAGTCGAATGCCTTTAAGACAAGTGTCTTTGTTAAAGTTACACTGTTTAGTAAGAGTGAGAAAAGGAGAGGTAATTAAATAGACTATATACATATTTCATGTCTCTTTTTTCTTAAAGAGTGAAACTCATAGGTAAGGATTCAAGTCCGAATGATGGTGGGATTATTTTTGTGACACTTTTCAATTATACATATATATTCCTCATCATTAGCATTGACATGTTGTTAACCTGATCACATAATGTAACTATGCTATGAAATAAGAATAACTCGTGAGCTTATAAGATAATAGTTGTGTTTTTCATAGGCACTTTATAAGATAATTTGATAAAAAAAAACTCATTATAAAACGAAGCATTTGATCATATTTAGAAGAAAATCAACATGTCACATAGGCATAACTCAAGTGATTAGTTGGATTGAAATTTAAATACATGTAATATGTATTCAGCTTCCAATTAATATAATGATTCTACAAATAGAAGGAGGCCAGGAGATCAAGATATCAAAATGAGAAAAAAGATACGGTAGTGAGGGATCGAGGTTGAGGTCCCCTATCTAAACCTGCTTCATTACAATCCCTTTGTTTAATGCATTAAGCAAAGCCAGTTTCCTTAATCTCCGTTAGAATTACAAATTAATATCAATGGCCAGTGGAATCAGATGGACGAGAAGAAGAGTTTGTGAGTGAAATAATTTCAAAGAGAGCAGAAGTATAGAGTTTTTACTTAAACAACATAAAGTTTGACATGAGAAAAATGTGCCGTTATCAGTGTTAGGGATCAAATTATTCCCGTGCCATCATGGGGGTGGACAAGAGGAATTCTAATGATAGTTTTGAGAAATGGATCTCACGGTTGAAATTGTCCGCATATATATGGTCCTCATAACTTTCTCCACATCATCATTGCCATATTTAAGACACTGTGAATCCAAAAGAAAGAAACATTCGTACTTTTTAAAGTATATTTCTTGTCTTCTATAATCGTTATGATCATATACTTTTTTATCCAATGATGACATGTTTACAACACACATTAAGTTTGTGAGAAAGATTTAAGTTCAATCTCTACAAAATATACTTTAGAATGGATAAAGAATTTTAAATATAATTCAATGAATCAAAGATTATTTTCATAATCAGTTCAAAGCATTGAAGTTTGTGGAAATACTTTGGAATCTCACCGAGAAGCCAAAGGCTCTAATTACAATAGATACAAAAAAAAAAATTGAGTTACCCTGAAACTTTCTTCCCAACCCATTAATTCAATTGCCTATGAGAGTTCTTTGTTTATTATATATTAGAAAAAAAATAGAGTAAATAATCTATTTTCTTTATGAAGTGTTGGGTGTTATTACCTTATTCCCTTGAAACTATATACTCCTTTCATTTCTATTTATGAGATATAATTCACTAAATTATATTTATTAAGAAAATTAGTTAATTTAGATATTATTAGTAATAAATTTATCTTTAACTGTAATATTTTTCCAAATTTGCCCTTAACATTAATGGGAGCCTATTATCTTCTCTAATCTTCATAGGAGAGAGAAAGTGAAAATTCAAAGTAGCATTTAATTATAGATTAAAATAAATAAAAATATTTTAATCAAAAAATAATTAATGTCTAAGAGAGATGAAATGAATTCTTATAATAAAGGATAAAATAATTATTGACCATGTCTTATAAATAAAGATGAAGGAAGTATATTAAAATAAGTCTCAAGAATTATATATGTGTGTGTTCAAAGAATAAAAATGATAATAAATTGTTAACGGATCTATGGTTGTACGACTCTGAGAAATTATAACACCTATAAAATTAAGTTGTATCCCAAAAACTTTCTCGCATCTAATTAAATATTATTTATAAAAATATATATCCTGGAAAGCTAAAAGAAAGAAATGAAAATGAGAGAAAAAAAAACTATCAAAATAGTGTTACAAATATTTAAGATAATAATAATTTTATTATGTACATACCAATTATTACATGTGAATATATAGATATTTAAATTGGAGACACGTACTTTTTTTACATCTTTTAAGTGTGAAACTAATCATTGCTCATGCTATTGTAACAAACTCTTAATTAAGGTGGAGGATCCTCAATCACTTGGAGAAGTCAAGCCTATTTCTCTAGATAAGTGTATGAATAAGATTGTTGCTAAAGTCTTGGCAAATATATTGAAAAAAGTTCTCGGGGAGGTCATTCATAGTAGGCAAAGTGCCTTATCTTGAGTGGGAGGAATCTTCTTCAAAGTATGTTGGTAGCAAATGAGATGGTGGATGAAAAAAAAAAAAGAAGAAAGAAGTGTCTAATTTTCAAAGTTGGGGGGGGGGGGGGGGGAGGGGTTGAGCTCGGTTTTGTGTTAATTAGTTTTGGTCAATTGGAGCCCTACAAAAGAATTTAGTTTACAAGAAGGACTTAAACAGGGAGATCCACTTGTTTGCTTTCTTTTTGCTATTGTGGCAAAGGGCCTTTTAGGGAAGTTGTGGCTAAAATGATGTTGAAGGTTTTATTGTGGGCAAAACCAAAGTAGACGTGAATCTACTACAATATGTCGATGAAACTATCCTTTTGGGGGAAGTATCTATAACAAATGTTTTGGTAATTAAGGGTATTTGGTGTAACATCCCAATTTTTCATGTGTATGATAAACAAAGTTATTGCTTTGTTGTGTGATTGAATAGTGTTTTTTTACTATTAAAATGATAGAAAATGAGATATTATCATAGGATATCATAGCATGGTTAAGCTCTTAAGTTTTTAAGCTAAAGTCTAGAAAGAATAAGGATAATTTAGAGAAAATTCGCTAGTCAAATAGTGGTCAACTCATTAATGACCTGAATGTTAATAATTGGATCTTGGTCTAGAAATAGAAATTAGAAGCATGAAAAAAGAAAATTAGTAATTAATATAAGTAAGGTTAGTAATTAATCCAATGGACCATGCTCTAAGATTCTTCTATAAGTTCATTTAGACTCCAAAACTCACCAAAGTTGCTCATTCTTCCTCTTTTTCACAAGTTGGTCAAGAGGGAAGGAGACATCATTTTCACTCTTCTTCTAAGATTTTCCAAGTGTTCTTTAGCCCTTCTTTCATCAAGCTTAGATAAATGACCTCCATTTTCAACTCTAAGCTTGATTTTCACTTTATTTTTTTTGTTCTATCCTTACTTGTAGTTTCAAATATTATTTTTGTACTCTTGAAGGTTGGAAACTAAAATCTAAACTCCCTCATTCTTCCTTCTAAATTTAGTGGATACTACAAGAGGTAAGGGGGGTCTCTCCAACTCTTGAACCCTAAGCTTGTTGTTAAACTTCCTTGAACATGTTATTTTGAAATTTGTGTTTGTTTCCTTGTTTTGAATCTGTGTGCTGAACTATTTTCCTTGAGTTTTTTTATGCCAAAAAATGAGTTCTTTGAGTGTTAAAATATAGGATTAGCCTTAATTTTTTCTAAAATCAAATTTTTCTAGCAAATATTATGAATAAAACTAGTTTTAGAACATCTTACCGTATAAAATTTGTCAAAAAAATAATCTAACAATGAGAGTTGTATGGACTGGTTTTATTAAAGTTTTGACCTTAAAAATGAGTTTATTAGGTGTTAAAATGTAAGGTAGCATATAAGATTTGGGAAAAATCAATTCCCGAAGCACTGAGAGCACTAAGAGTAAGTTAGAAGCGAAACTTTAAAAAACTGAGTGCAAAGTGATTTTAGATATATAATAGACATATTAACATTGAAAACCATGCATCTGGATAAATTTACCTTAGAATTATTTATTTTTGGAATTGTTGATTTAATTTTTATATGATTATTGAGATAAACTACAAACTCTAATGACTAATGCATGCTCTGAAATTCTGATGATTTTTCTGCTGATACATTTTCTAAAAGGCCTGTATATTATAATTATTGTTGTTGTTGTTGAATGATAAGACCAGAAAAATATGAACATCGACAATTATATCTATGGCATGCAAATTTATATATATATATATATATATATATATATATATATATATATATATATATATATATATATATATATATATATATATTGTCATTTTAACTTTACGTGTTGTGGTTTAGGTCCGAGGATGTCTGACCCTCAACAAATTGTTTGCCATAATTTTTGGATGGTTGTATTTCAATCATTATGTTGTCTGCAAATAAACATGTTCTTTTTATTACTTGAGAGATTTAGGATGATTTTATGATGGTAGTACGTTTATTTGATCCTCGCCTCGAATTCTTGTTGTGTGAATGTTTGATTATGTTTGTTGTATGCGGCATGAGGCTACACACCCATTGTGGTAGAAAGATGCAAGGAGATTGAAGGAAGGGTAAGGAATAATTAGCTTTGTCCCATCTATGAGATGGTGTGTTTATGGTTTGATTTCATCTATGAGATGTTGAGGTATGTGATTATGGTCCATTTGTGAGAAGGCGAGGTATGTGGTTATGTTCCATCTATGTGATGATGAGGTTTATGTTGAAAAATTGATGATTTACAGGGTAAACTAGGGTATAGTATGCATAGAGGTTTGAAGAACATAAAGAAATTAGCGAGTGATGACTACCCGACATTTAGTGAACTCATTTGACGCGAAGAATTCACATGCCTCACTTTGCTACTCCAGATGGGATCTAAGACTATACTTTGTAAAGTTGGGAGCTTAAGGATCGGTATACATTATACCCATACATGGCGATCACTCCTAACTGTCATTCATGTGGTTGTGTAAGACCACCAATACTTAGGAGGCTTGGTAGCATTGTTGGGCCCTGTTATGTGTCGAGTGTGACAACCAGTTGTGTCTAGTGTGATTATCACACTAGTAGAAAGAATAGATATAATATTGTTACGTTAACATAAGTTTTTTTGAGAATCGATGTTAACAAAAGTGTGGTAGCATATCCGTAAATAAATCGATGTTAACATGAATTCGTTAATATTGATTTTAGAAAAATCGACTTTAATGCGAGTTAGTTAATATCGATTTTACAAAAACTGATGTTAATTAATTCATGTTAACATCGATTTCTTCAAAAATTGATGTTAACCAACTTGCGTTAATGTTGGTTTTCCCAAAATCGATGTTAACGAACTCATGTTAACATCGATTTTTCGAAAAAAAATCGATGTTGTGTTAGTTAAATTAAATCTTTAGTCTCTTCCTCTTCTTGTGCTCATTATGATCTCTCTTCCTCTCTTTCTCGCTTTCTCTCCTTCTGACTCTCGCGCTGTCACTCTCCTTCGCACTCTGATGCTATCACTCTCATTCTTGCCTTCTCTCCTTCTCACACTCTTAATGTCATTCTCGCGTTTGTCGTGCTACCGTTGTCACATCTCTCGTGTTGTCATGCTCCATTTCCATTCTTGTGCCGCCGTGGTCACTTTCTCACTCTTACCAAAGGTTAGTTAGTTAGTCACTCACTCACTCACAAGAGGCTAGGCTCTATGGTATGGCAGTTGGTAATGCTTATTTGATTTTGGTTGGTAATGCTTGTTTATTGTCATTCTCATTCTTGGTTTTGCTTGGTAATGCTCGTTGATATTGTAAATGGATGTTATTGCTTGGTAATGCTCATGCTCATAATTTAAATGGACGTTCTTGGTTTTGGTTGGTAATGCTTGGTAATGCTCATGCTTGTTTTTGGTAATGCTTGTTTATAATTTAAATGGACGTTCTTGGTTTTGCTTGGTAATGCTTGTTTATTGTCATGCTTGTTCTTGGTTTTTCTTGGTAATGCTTGATGATATTTATTTTTGTTTGTATGTGCTTGTTAATGGGACTTTGTGCTGGTGTGAGAATTTTGCCACAACCTTAGGCCCCCAAAATAGGAATATCATTGTTGGTTTTCAAAATAGGAATATCATTGGTATCATATAGTTATGTGAAACATATCATGCATACTAATGTCATGTTTATATTGTAAATGAAGTTTAGAAATAATGGATGAAAATCAATTGAACTGGAAGAAAATGGCTCTCACAATGATGAAGATTGAAAAAGAATCAGAGGAAATATTTAACATTGTTCATGTTATTGATCAGGTTAGAAATTATTTCAAAACTATTCTAAAATAAACATGACTTGATATAACACTTTTACTTATATTACTTTGTTTGTTAAATGTAGCTTTACGGTGAAGTCAGTAGGTCATTTGTTGTAAAGTGGAAGGATGAACTAGAGCCTACTTGACATTTGCTACACTCTAGTGGCAACATGCACTCTGTCACATATAATCAAGATCTGGTGAACCCAACTCTACTTGTTAAATGGACAGAACTTAGAGAGTTTTATGAGCTCATTGGAAATCATCAAGTCACCTTAACCCACTATGAACAGAGTGTTTTCCTCCTCACCATCTTCAAAAATAGTTCGAAACCAAAAGCTTACCCTAAATGACACTCTTTGTACCACAAAGTTCCTAACACAATTACTTTCAAAGTCCTCTTGATTGAGTACAAAGTGACTTGCAGCAGTTTGGTGAGTAATTAAGCACTCCTCTGTATGTTAAATTTTGAAATCATTTACTTATCTAGTATGAATTTCATGTTAATTTTAGAATTTGCTGAGTACCATGTACTCATTTATGAAAGCTGCAAGATTCACCCATTTAAACTTGGAAGGGACTGAAGAGTGTAGGATAGTTTATAATCATCATAAGAAGACTGCAAAAATTGGAAATAGATGGAGGAGTTTTGCATAATCACATAATTTGCTTCCTGGAATTCAATTATATTTGAGTTCCCAGATCCAACTTCAAACTTTGTTTTATTTTGGCTTTGTTTGTGACTAAAGTACATTACTACTCTAATATGTTATCATGAATTTGTAAATTTTTGTTTATAAGTTATTTTGTTTAGAAATGCTTATAACTCTCGACGCATGATATATATATTGATATACTTTGTTTATAACTTTTGGTGCATGACTAATTTTATGTGTTTTTTTTTTTACAACTTTCAATGATAAGTTGTGATCTGAATTAATTATAGATTGATAATTTTAAAAAATATTTAAAAATAAACCATAAAACAACATCGATTTTTCGAAAAATCGATGTTATTATTAACAATGAACATCGGTTTTCTGAAAAACTGATGTTGTTTTAACAAAAAACAACATTAGTTTGTTACTAATCGGTGTTGTTTTACAACAATATCGATTTTTAAACAACCGATGTTAATGTTGATAAATTAACGTCAATAGTTTCAACATCGGTTAATAACTGATGTTAAAAAGTCTATTTTCTAGTAGTGTCAATGATGTCCAATGTAGTATTTGACTGTGTCAAGAGTGATAATCAATGATGTTAAGTACTATAGTCGTTTATGTAAAGTGGGATAGTTATGCGCTTAGGACGCGAAAGTGTTGTTTGATTAGACAACCACATATAGTGGTTAAGTAGACTGTATATAATGATTTTTTTTGTTGTTGGTTTGTTGTTTATGGCATTTGAGGATCGAAGGACTCACCCCTACAATCAACAACTTTTATGGTCAAGAGATGTCAAGAGAGTCGCGCCCTCTACGAGCTTGGAATAGTAGGTAGATTGAAAAGGTGTGGTTGTGGAAAGAGACACGCACGTTAGTGTACACATGTCACACCTAGTGCACATGGTGTTGGTAGATAGACTAGATGTCATGCCCATCACCATCAAGTACTACTACATTCCTTGGGGATTTATGTCTTGCCGACAATTAGAGTAGTTTGAAGACATCAATTTGTATCTAGGTATGGAAGTTCCTCATGATGCTCAAGAATTGACCCCAGTGAGGTTTGATGCAAAAGGTAATGTCCTAAGTTAGAGATTCAAGTTAGTACGTCTCGTGCAGGTTACTAAGAATCGGAGAGATCGATCACATTGAGATGATGCCCGAGGAAGAGGAAGTGTATCATGAGCTTCTACGAGATGTAGAGTCTTCATCTGAAGAGGAGGATTGATTACCTTCCTATGTTTATACCTTAACATAATTCAGTACTTTTAGTTGGGTAGTGATATGCTCTAATCCTTGATCCTTGTTGATATTTTGATGTATTTTGAGAGGTGGTGAATATTTTGTCTTTCTTGCTAACAATCGTAATGATTTCAATACATTTATGTTTATATCTTAAGGGTCGTTAAGGCTCAATATGTATGGTTATATATTTCTTTCAGTTTATTATCATTTAATTTGGTGCTAGTTAATTCTTTATAAGTTACACTTTATTCTAGCATTGTGTAAGGGTGGAAGAAAAATGACAACAACTTTCAAAATGATTTTAAAATAGAGAACATATTTTTGATAAATGCTTGTTATTCATGACCACTTTAATTATATATACATGCTTTAATCAAGCGCAATATATATATGTATATGTGTTCTTTTTTTTTTCCAAAGAATATATATATATATATATATATATATATATATATATATATATATATATATATATATATATATATAGATAGATAGATAGATATAGATATTTTATCAACTTAGAAATAGAAACTAAATTTAATGATGTGTATTCCGCAAAATATATTATTTAAACAATTTTAAACCAATATTTCAAAAAAAAAAAAGAATTTGAGGTGTTACATTTGACCTTAAACTGAATTTTAATTTTAAGAGTAGTTTTGGGGGTGTTTGAGTGCAAAAAAAAAAGGTGTTGGAGAGATATGTGGATTTATTTAATTGCAAGATGCTATCCATTCTGTTTGTTTACTTTGGCGATCCAATTGGGAATAATCTGAGAAAAGAGAGTATGTGGAGACCTATTGTGGAAAAAATGGAGAATAAATTATCATCTTGGAAGCAATAACACCTATCACTTGCTTGGAGGGTATGTCTTATTAACTCAGTTCCCTCTTCTTTGTCTCTTTCTTCACTACCTTTTTCAAAATTCTGTGTAGGGTGGCTAGGAGGATTGTATCTTTACAAAGGAAATTTCTTTGGGCAAGTCAAAATGAAAAGAGAAAGACTCCATGGGTGGAGGTGATTTGGAAAAAGGTGTTATGGGTGGCTAAATATAAATACAATGTTTCCCGGCAACATTCAGGATATTTTTGGCCAACATATGTTTTGCATGGACAATAAAAAATCGCGAAAAAGATGGTGTGTGGTGTGCTGCACTATTGTGTGGTGTAATTGGAGAAAAATAAATGACAACATTTTCAGAGGAGAGTCATTTGATTATGATTTGATTGTGCAAAATATTACGTTTCTTTCTTGGTCCTAGCTAAAAGCTAAGGGATCTAAGTTTGAGTATTCATTTGTGTAGTGATCATCTTGCCTAAGGTATTGTCTTAATGAGAAGTTTTGCAATCAGTGTAATATTATGCTCGCCATAGTGACTTGATGTTGTTATCTTGTTAAGGGGGGTGTATCGCCATGTAGATTCTATGCTCAAAGTTTGTCCAAGTAAATTTGGATGATTTGATGTTGTTTCTCTATAGTGATTTGAAATTGTTATCAAACATTTTGTGCAGATTGGTGAAGTAGCATGCAGGTTCTTTGTGGGGCACTACTAAACAATATAGGGGGCGCAACTACACATTATATTGTTTTGTAATGGTAGGTACCCCTTGTACCCTTCTTCCTCTTTCTTAATAATATGGGTTTTTTCTAATAAAAAAAATGAAGTTTAAGTGTAATTTTACTTAGCCATGCATGTTTATTTTGGTAGAAATGGTGTTAAAATAAATACAAAAGAGATAAATATATGGTATAAATTAATTTCACGTTTCATTTGATATACTGTATAGAAATGAGAAGGGGGATTTTATTTTATTTTTTCTAGTTTAGGACCAATTGAGTTTTATAGTTTTAATAATGTTATTTAACGAAATAAGTTTCACTTATTGAATTAGTTAAAAAAATTCAAAATTTTGTCTCACAAGCGAAAATAATCATCATATCAAAAGAATTATTTTGACACACTTTAAAAATATAAGTGACTAAATTTATATTTTTAAAAGATAAAGAACCAAATTCAATATAATTGGAAACATAAAGAACAAAAAGTGTATTTTAGCCCTTTTTTAAGCTAATTCTATTTCTTAACAATTTTAATGATTTTTTGCATGATTAACATGAGTTGGGCAACAATACTCCCCCTAGCTTGTAAAGAGACTTTATTTTGTACCATTGAATGCTTACACTTGTATGTTAGGTGCAAAAACCCTTGAGAAACATTATTTAATGGCTAGATGAATTTCACAATAATTGTAAGAAGAGGAATTTCGGAAGCCAAGAGTCATGGGAAGGTTTAAAGGAAGCATATGCAAATAGTTAGATGCTTCATCCTTAATTCCTTAACGTGTAACTAAAACTATTTAATTAGGCACGGCTGAAGAACCATATTTGGATCTATATAAAACTTAATTAAACTCAAACTTAGAATATAAGAACGTTAGAGTTAACTATCTAGAAACTTAGCCTTACAAAACATAACCAAGGTACATAAAACATAAAACCAACTTACAAAACCCATCTTAGGCCTTGACTCCACATTTGAGTCCTATTATCCTATTCATGCCAAGTCTTAATAAAATGTATTTGTTATTAATAATATCTAAGGCTATCTTTTTACCATTATATATAAAAATTATTTCATAAAAGAGATCTCATTATCGTCTTTTATTGCTGTCCATAAATTAAGAATGTTACATGCAGTCCCCTTAAACTCGGAAAATAAATTTAACTTAATTATATATATATATATATATATATATATATATATATATATATATATATATATATATATATATATATATATAAAAGAAGAAGAAGGATAAATCTATCTGGTTTTGATGGAAAAAATTAAAATATATACACCACAATAAAAAAAATGTCATTTACTCGCTGACATAAATTATCAAAAGATACGGATACCTTTTTAATATTTTCTAATAAAAATTAAACTATTAGTATAGATAATGATCTACACTAATATATTATCGGTATAATGAGTATATAATACAATATAACTTTTTGTTACTATAATATATCATATTATTAATATAAACTTACAATGGTTGGTACTAACATTTTAATTTTAGTTAAATTAAAACTACACTATAAAAAAACTAATATAATGTCAAAACAATATAATTGATGATAATTCTTTTAGCTTAAGATAATTACTATTTGAATACTTAAATATATTTTAAGTTCTTGCTATAGCTATGTTTTTTTTAGCTTCTGTATTTTTAGTTTTTTATTTTATTTTTCAATATTCGGTGTCAGTTGTTTTCATCACTATACTACATTATTCAAATATATTTAAGCTTTTTTTAAGGATATTTTAGCCATCTTTAAATAAGAATAGGTGAAACAAATTAAAAAAATACAGCTTAATTATATAAAAGGGAAAAAAAATAAATAAGTCGGTGTATGGTTAAATTTCCTATAAACATCATGAGATTCATATTCGTCACGAATACAATTATTAAACCATGTGGGCTTCTTTAAACCCTGATGATGGTGAAAAACTTATTGTATGTATATAGGTTCTCTCGATGATGTTGTGACCCACAAAACACTTGATTCAACAGCTAAAGCTTTTCATTAGCATATCACCAATTTACTACTAATTTTAAATATGTATAACAATCATTGTTAGTCTTGAATGTCAATCTACCCTTCCATTTTTGTAGTTCGACTCACTTGCAACTTGTTTGTGTAATCAATAACGCTACCTCTTTAAGTATTTGATATTAAGATATAGCTAGTGTTTTAATTTTTTTTCCTAATCATAGTATTGATATAAAATAATTCATATCAAAAGTAATAATTAATTTTTATTAGAGACCGACACACCAAAAGTGTGTATTTCAAACCTATAAATTCAATCAACATCATTACATCACTTAAGTATTAAATATATTGCTACTCTAGAGAAATATTTACTAATTTGTGCATCGAAAGGTACTCACTCATTTTTTTAAGATTTCTTGGTTTTGCTAAAGAGAGCTTATATAGTCAATAGAGAATCTCAAACTTCAATTCACTTAATAGCCCATCTAACCCATCGAATAGAATTTAATTTTGAGCCGGTGGTCTATCTTAGATATAGGTGTGTTCATAGGTTGGTTGGTTGGGGTTAAAGGTAAAATCAAATTCAAATGGATTATATTTAATTGGGTTGGTTTAATTGGTTTGGAGTTTGATTTTTTTTTCTCTTGGCAATTTAGAACAAAATAAATCCAATTGAGATTGGGTTGGTACGTTTGATTCCGATCATCAGATTATGATAAGAAAAATTAATCATTGTATTTTTCAAGATTTTATCTCTATTTATTGTCTATTTTACATAAATTTTAAATTTTATATTAATACAAGATAAAACATTTCATGTTCTTTAATAACTAATTTTTTTTATATATTTTGTTTTCATTAGTTATCACTCTAGCTATAGGTCTCATTAAATCTTTTTTACCCAAATATGATAATTAAAAAATTGCATCATAAAGATGAAATACTTGGAAACATTGGATAAGATCATAAGAGGATCAAAATGTATGAGAAAAATAAATGAAAGAAAAGAAAAGATACAAGTATAAGAAAAATGTAATCACTAAACTGTAAATTGTATTAAGATAAAAATTAAATAACTGATCGAGTCATAGGTTTGGTTTCGCTCGTTTTAAACGAGGGGCAGATTCACGTGTGTTTGCCATCAAATTGTACAAGATTTTTACTGGTAACTACAAACGCATACCCTCCAAAATTAATATTCTTTTTTAATCCTCTACCCCTCGAGAAATGTATCCTAACCCTGTATGCTAGGAAAAATTGTATCCCATCAACTATACTTGTGCACAAAAAGATAAATGCAAAATAATGTACCTTATGTTCAGTACATCAGCCACACATATCAGACGAGATTGAAGTGGAAAATCACTTCCTCAAAGTCGTGATCCATTGTTACAATCCCACATTTGATCACCCACATTAGATCATAAACCCTAACCTCTGATTGTGCAGAACCTCTCCCACTCACTATACCAGCAATTCCTGATCATATGATTTTTTTTTCAGAGTTAAAGACCACAGATTTCTTGATATTTATTGGATTAGAAATTAATTTCATTTACAATATATAACTACGGCTAATTTAAGAAAATTTAAAACACGATTATAATCAAACACAATATTCTCTTGACTAAATATATCATTCTCTTACATATATATACAAAAAAAATCTTATACCATTATGCCAATTCTATAGATTATCATATATGAATTAATTTAACATATATATATATATATATATATATATATATATATATATATATATATATTAAATAATGTGATATTATTTTAATGTTAATGATCATGAATAATAAATTTAATTATACATGCAGTTATAAGCATGTGATTTTATTATCAACATTTACTTATATTTTAATAAATGTTTTACACAATAAAATAAAATTAATTAATATAGGGTAAATTATCTTTTTAGTCCTTAAATTTTTAAAATTTTTATTTTTAGTCTTTTGAACTTTTTAATTATGCTTTTAGTCCCTTATTTTTATTTTGTCTTTTAATAAATTTTTTCTCCTTACTTTTGATCCTTTTAAGGAACTTAAAGTAAGGACGAAAAAAAATCAAGAGATCAATAGTCTGGACAAAAAAAATAAATGAATAGAAATAAAAAAAAAAGTTTAAAGACTAAGAAGATAATATGCACATTAATAAAATTTCAAATTTTTTATTTGTACGTAATTTCATATGGAAACTTTATTTAGAGTCCTATAGGGATGATTAGGAGTTTTTTTTTCATTGAAATTTAAAAAGAAATGTGTTGATGAAATTAAAACTGAAATGATTTTTAATTTAATTTTAAAACACTTTTTCATTCATTTAAAAAAACAAGAAAAATATATTTATGAAATTGATTTTTAGTTATAAAAAACACACTCTTACGATCATCATTACCAATAATCACCACCATCGTCCCAACCACCACCGCCATCATCATCGCCACTCTTCCACCACCATCACTACCATTAGTGTTACAACAACCATCAGCATCATTCACCACTATTGTTATCACAGTCACCATTACTACTATTTCACCAAATCATCATCATTGACGTTGCTGCCACTATTATCCCATCATCCATCACGTCGTCACCCTTAGCATTATGTATCTTATTATCATTGTTGTCATCAAGCTTGCATATTTTTTAAATATTTTTTTGTTGTAAAAAGTATATCTTTCAAACTTTTTACTATTTTTAGCAAGTTTATATATATATATATATATATATATATATATATATATATATATATATATATATATATATATATATATATATATATATATATATATATATTGTGTCAATATTTTTATTGCATTATTTTATATTGGAGTGAGATAAAATAGACCAAGTGACTAATTTTATCCATCTCTTTAAAAACTAATAAAAAACTCAACTAAAATTGATTTTGGTTTTGGTTTTTAAAAAATTTAAAGCTAAAATAGAAAATCACTCTAAACGGGTTCTAATAGTTAATAAAAGTTTTAAGTCTAACAATAAAGTTGAAAGCTAAATCATGTAAGAAATTATTAAAGGGAATATGTTGTTTCTACTCAGCTCCATCCCTTTCTGATTGTTTTCGTTAATTCTTTGACGAAGTCATCGATATATTATTGTTATGGTCACAATTTTACAAGAAACTATAGTGGGGTCTCTAGTTATTATTTGTAAGAAACCTTAATTATTCCCGTGGTTCAATTCTTAATTAGTATCTCGATGTTAGGTGACCCATGTTTGACAAAAACCCTCTCCCAATACCGTCAATGCACTTATTATAACTATATGGCCGTGACCTTGGATGTTTTCTTGTCTGGGTGTTTTTTTTTTCTTGAGACAATCATTATCAAAGATGTTAAGTAATTCGCTTTCCGAAACCCATTCATGAATTCTTGCGATATTTTATGCAATTTCTTCTTCAATAAAATATGTCTGAGTCTTGATCGATGCAAACTGAAGTCCAGAAGTTGAAATAACATATACAATTAATCTACTAATTCAATGAAATTTAATGGGCAAGTTATCTAGTATTATTATCATAGCAGTTAAAAGCTTCACATATACTAGATCACTGTTTTAAAAGTAGAAAGGCTAAGCATAAAGCTAGATGATGAAGTGCCCTAGTGAACAATCAGTCTTGCACTTCAAAATTAATGATACTCTAATAGGTACACATAAATAAATAATTAGAATAACATCATCTCAAGTTGACTTAAACAAAACCCTAACTAATCCTTCTATATATTCATGTCACTAGCTATGGACTTTCAAGAATGTTATCTCTTCATTCCCATTCCCATCCTCACGTACACTCACTCTCCCCCTCCTTTCTCTTTACCCGCACGCCCTTCTTATATGTACTATTCCATAACATGCACGAAAATAAATACATACATAAATAGTATGTGCAAAATTAAATAACTTTAATACATGTTTATAAAAGATTAATTTTCCAGAAAAGATCATTTAAGAAGTTTGTGAAAGTAAACGATTATTTCTTTAAAATATCTAAGTCAAATCAAACGTCCATTAATAGCAAGAGGGTGTTAACATGCCCGTATATCCATCATGGTACTCGAAGACCAAGAAAAAAGAAAGCAACGGTGTGTATGGTCGGCAAAAAGTTGTAGGGCTAAACACTGCGCTAAATTTGTCCCGTTATAAACCTATGTTAGTAACAAAATGGTAAAACTGGTAAGGATTATCTTGTCAATTACATATAACGAGGGGTAAATTTATAGTAAAAGGAACTTACATAATACACAAACCGTGCTTGAAGTCACCAAGAAAAGAAAAAAAAAAAAAGTAAGCAAATGCACTCATTGATATAAATGCATGCAGAATCCTCCAACAGCGCTGCAACATCCTTGCAGCTAAGGCAGACAAAGAGATTGGACTAGTTTACATTATGGAAGGTCTTCAAGCATTATGATTATGTAAGTCTATGGATGTAGAGGTGAGGAAGAAACACGGTAAAGAGTTAGAGAACCATGGTGAGGCAAGGGTCATGCAAGAAGAGGTAGAATGCGACGGGGTCGATGGCGGGAAACAAGTTTCACGCAGGACGTATATTAAACTAGACATCATCACATATTTCTTTGCAAGTTTCCAGTTGAGTGCTGGGGGAGATGAGTGTTTTTAAAAGATAGTTAATGGCTTCGGTACTTTGGTGGATGTTGATGAGAAAACCAAGAGGTGCAATTGTAGTTTTGTAAATCCAGTTATTAACTTGCATATATTTTCACAAAGGCTTTACCCAGAGTCAAGTTTCACCAAATAAGAGAAGCTCTAGGAGTTCAAGAACAACACGTTAAGGGAAAAAATGTTGAATAATATTGTCCTGTCATAAGTGCTTAGTGGAGATATAATAAAAAATTCTTAATGAAGATCTATTGAATAGTGTTTAGTGGAATATTTAGTAGTATATTCATGTGACTCTTTATATTTGTAAAAGTTATAGTATCGTGAGAGGTCTTTTCAATCTATAAATACCTATGAATGTATTAAAAAGCAAGAAAAAAGCAGTCAAAACAAAGAGTTATTCAGTCCCAAATACTTTTCCTCCTGTTCTATATTTTTCTTTTTTGGTGAAGGTTATTCTATATATTCGATCTGCATAATTTACATTAGCTACTGTTCATCATAAAACTAGCTCCTTGAGGGTTGAGTGTTAGTAGGTGCACCCAGCATTCTAAAAAAATAATTAAATTACCTTTATTTGATTTTCCTCTTCCGGATCAACTTGATCCATAACTTCCGGATCAACTTAATTCGGAAGTCTCTTTCGGATCAACTTGATTCAGAAGAGGAAAAATAAAATTTTTGTTAATTATACAAGATATTTAAATATATTTATTTCATTAATTATAATATAATTAAATATATTTATTTATTTTATTAATTATAATATATTTATAAATATTGATTTATTATAAATAATTAATGTTAATCAATCATAATCATAATTTATGCTAATCAATGAATCATGTTAATCAATCAATCATAATCATAATTCATGCTAATCAATCAATCATGCTAATCAATCATAATTCCCTAAAAGAGGATATAAATAATTTGAGAGTTAGTAATTATGATTGATTAGCATGATTGATTGATTAGCATGAATTATGATTATGATTGATTAGCATTAATTATTTATAATAAATCAATATTTATAAATATATTATAATTAATAAAATAAATAAATATATTTAATTATATTATAATTAATGAAATAAATATCTTTAAATGTATAAATTATATTATAAAATAAATATCTTTAAATATCTTGTATAATTAACAAAATTTTTATTTTTCCTCTTCCGGATCAAGTTGATCCAGAAGTCTCTTTCGGATCAACTTGATCCGTAAGAGACTTCCGGATCAAGTTGATCCGAAAGTTACAGATCAACTTGATCCAGAAGGGAAAAACCAAGCAAGGACAATTTTGTTATTTTTTTAGAATGTTGGGTGCACCAACAATAATGCTGGGTGCACCTAGCAAGGTTTAATACCAACATCTCCTCTGGAATACCACCAACAAGCCCCACCTATCCACTTTGCTGACCAATTCCAATTAAATGCAACCTTCTGCCAACAACTTCATGTTCTTCTGACTTTCTTTAAAAAAATGTTAAAACAGAGGAAATAATTATGTAGGAAACTAATTAAGTGGCAATATTAGATTAGAAGCATCAAAGGGAATAAATCAGCAACAAAAGAGAAAATGAACAAGAAAAATTAATTTAAAATAGAGGAAATAATATCACATAGGAAATTAATTAATTGAGAATATTGGATTAGTAGAATAAATCAAGAAAAAAGGAAATATATCGGAAAAAATAGAGAAAATAATGTCACATAGAAAATAATTAATTAAACATATTAGATTAGTAGAATAAATGGGACCAATTACGAACAAAAAAGAAAATAAATAACAAAAATAATTCATTTTAAAAAGAGGAAATAATGGTAGGAGACTAGGGACACACTCTTTCGTTTCAAACGATATAGAAAACAGATGAATTACGTATTTTTTAAATAAAATTTAAATTTATGACAATATTAATTAAAATGAATTAATTTAATTACTTTTATTTATTTTAATGAATTATGTATTTGTTTTTTTATATATAGAAATAGAGGTAATAACAATGAAGAAATCTTCATAAAACAATTTTATGATTTGTAAATCTTAAAAGAGAAAAGCATTTTTAAAGGAGAAAAAAAGTTATGCCCTCATAGTATAAAAAGATTTACACAGTCATCCAATCACAAACACCATGTATGATAAAATTGTTAACTTTAAAATAATTATCTTAAAGTAATTTAAACGGATATACGAGCTTAGATGATAGTGTTTTTGACGCCATCAATAGATAGGCATTAAACTGATAGTTAGAGAATAAATATTAAATCCATATTAAAATATAGAATGTATTAAATATTTTAATTTATTGAATAAAATTTAAAATATTCTCCTAACTAACAAAATTTTTGTTCTCGTTGAAAATAATTTAGGTTGATTATTCAAATCTAAACTTAAATTTTTTCCAACAATTGAAGTCACAAAGAAACTGCAAAATCAAACACATACTATTTAATACATTGTTTTGCCATTGCTAAAACATCAACTCAGGAGATGGAATTTTCAAAGGTTTATTTGGTTGGTGTTGTCTCTTTCTTGTTCCTTCCTCTTGTTGTGAGTGATAGTTCCATACGATATGAAATCAAGAGACTTATTCCTAGAGGCCCAAATCCCGCCCAGTCCCCTGACCCAATACCATCAAGTTCACATTCCTTTGTTTCCGATGATATAGGTTTCCAACATGAAGTCAAGAGATGTGTTCCTACAAGACCAAATCTCACCTAGTTCCCTGACCCAATACTACCCAGTACACTTTCCATTGTTTCCAAGGAATATGGTTTAAATCGTTAAATCAATAGGCTTGTTCCATCACATCCAAACTCAGTAGAGTCGTTTTATTTAGTACCTCTTTTGTATTTGTTCCTTAAGCTGTTTTTCCCTTTGTGATGAAACAAAGATGGGGATCAAGATGTTTTATGTGTAACTCTTGGTAGATTTAATCTATGGAATAAATTTTCTTACATTTGAAATTTCAATAATAATACAACATTGGAATATGGTTTAAATAGTTAAATCAATAAGCTTATTCCGTTAGGTCCAAACTCAATGGAGGCGCTTGATTTACTAGTTTTGTGTTTTGTTCCTTAAGCTATTGTTTTGTTCTGTTTGTGATGAAAGAAAGGTGGGGATCAAATTGTTTTAGGAATAACTCTTGACAGAATTACTACATGGAATAAATTTTTGTGTAAATGAACATTTAATAACACAACATTGGATATGTTAATATTAATTATTCGAACGCCATGCATACCAAATTTTAGCAAAACTTAAGAATTATTGCCAAGTAATCTTAGATATGTCATTTACTTATATTTTACAAAACTATTTGGTAGGATATGTTGAATTTATTTAATAACTAATGTATCAAATACTCCTAATTTTCAATTTACAAGACCATATATGCCAGGTTGGGTAGAATTTTCTACTGAAACTACACCAAACATCACCAAAAACTGGTTTTTGATTTGTCTTCTTAAGATGATACTTAAAAATCAGAAGTTTGGTTATGAGCAAGGATATCCTTCTTATATATACATGGATAAGAATAATAATCAATGAGGAACCACCAAGTTTAAATAATGAAAATTTGATCCTTCTAATTTTTCTATTTAGTGAAAAACAAGTGCTTCTTCTGATAACTAAAAAAAAATTAGAAAAACCTTTTTATAATTAAATAATGTTATGTCTCTAATCCTAGAGTGTTTTTCCTAAGTGATATGAATTTGTCAAAGTTCAATAATTTCAAAGATCTCCTTTGCAACAGACATAAGAGTAAAAGCTAAAATAAGAAAATATGTTTTTCAAAGCTTAATCATGGAGGGGAAAAGATGAATAATAAATACCTAATTTTTAGGGTGTAAGAATGGAAATAAGTGAGAGAGAAAAAAAGACAAATTGATAGATGTGATAAATAATATGAAAAAAACTAAGAGACAAAAAATTAAAGAGATAAAAGAATATATATATATATATATATATATATATATATATATATATGATAACAAAAATTTGAGAGTAAAGGTTGCACTTGTATGTGTGGCCTCAGTGAGAGAGTGAATTGAATGTGCTAAGTCAAAAGTGAGTCTAAAGAGGTGAGTGCACTAGAGTCCATGGATTCCAGTATGCATGTGTGCTTATTTTTTTTCTTTTTTTTTATATAGGAAAATGTTAGTTGTTAGTTTTTGATAGAATATTAATTAGAAAGATTTGAATCAATCACATTTTTACATGTTTTTCCTTAATCATCAAATCAATCTTATAATTTTAGGTGTGTGCTTAGGTAAGTGTGTAAGAGAGTGATTGGGTGCAAATGAATCCCTAGATTTTTGCAATGGGAGATGAGATAGGAAATTGGAAAAATCTTTTTGGAGAGTGAATCTATTTCCATATGAAATAATTGGGAATTGGTCTATGTATGTACAAAGCCAGTTATTTGGAATCACCAAATTGGGAGTAAATTTTTTTTTTCATTTTCTAAAATCCCTAATATATTATTTTATAAAATTTAATTCAACATTTTTTGAATCAATTCTGAATACGAAAGAAAACAAAATCAAATATTAGATTTTATTGAGTCAAAACAATCAAACTTAATTAAATGAATCTTTTGTTATTTTTTTCTTTACTTTTATTCCTTTATTTTTATTCCTATTTAAAATATCTGTGTCCAATGTTGCACTCGCATCCTCCTACATTTACATATGGATTCTATATCAAGCAAAAATTCACAAAAGTGATGATGCTGAAAATGAAGTGATACTATATCATTACTCCACATGATAAGGTTACTGTCTACCAGATTTGATCTAACTTGAGAGGGTGATGGACTAGCAAACTTATTCCAAAAGTTTCAGATACATACCCTCCAATATATATGACAAGTACACACTTGGCTATATTTTAAATGCAAAGGACTCCTCAATCATATGAAAGTCACCTTCATCCATTAAAGCTAAGACCTTAAATTTCAAGATCAGGATCACCCACCATTTATTCTCCTTTGTACATTTGCAGCAACACCATCTCTCACCAATCACCAGATCATTTGACAATCCTACCACAATCTAAATTCTCCAACTGGGTGAAATTGTACGTGCCAAACAATTACGTACCCTTATGTGTAGTACTAATCATTAAACTAATTACAAACCTGTTAATTACTGTATTGAAAGTTAATGTGTTAAAGTATCAATATATGATGTTATCCAAACACACTTTTTTAAATATATACTGATGTCTCTGATGCACCCTTTTGTTTTTAAGAGAAGTTAGAAAACTACATTTTCTATTTGTTATTTATAGAAAAAAAAAATAGAAAACAGGTTTAGTTTACCTATTTTTCTAAGAGTCTTGATTTTTGTTCCATTTTTGTTGTTGTTGTCGTCGTCTTACGTTTATAATAAATTAGTATTTTTACCTCTCTCTCCACTTATTACAAATTAAATGGAATAAGGAAATGTAAAAAAAAAAAAAAAAAACATGAAGCAAATTATTAAAAAAAAAAAAACAGTTATGGTATATGCATAAATATCAAGTCATGATCTGCACTGTTCATAAAATTAAAAGCAACTGCAAGCATGGGGCTCGAGAGCAATATAGAATGACTAGCAAAGAATTATGTGCGTCCATTACTCAATAGAAAAAAAAAATCAAAAGATGAAATTCCGTTTTCATCCCAGTGTTAAGTGTCATATGAGAAGAGGTCAACAAATATGGGCTTGCAAAGAAAATTAGATTAATTTCATTGCAATCATTCCACTCATTTTCCATGCGGGATACTTTTGTTTTTTGCTTACATTCCCTGCGGAATACTAATGCCATATATATACTTGTTCACCAACATCCCAGATAACTATGGGCAAAAGGAAGTAGGGTTTCATGCGTTTTGTGGGTGTGGAGAATGTGAATCAGAAGCCCCATGGTGTGAACGTCGGAGGGGGAAACTACGGTGCAGAACAAAAACGCTCCATTTCGGCACGTGAGGAATTCCAATCTGTTTAGTCCATCCAATTCACAAATTAAAATTAAATTAAATTTTGCATTTGTTTAATCCATCAAATTCACTAAATGTTTATTTTAATTTCGCATTTGATTCCTAATAATTTAATTCACAAATGATCATGTTTTATAAAATCCTACAATGAACTTGGAAGTTTTGACTGTCAGATATCAACATCTAAAACACACCTTAAAATTGACCTAAAGCTTGGTTTAAGCATCCAATTTTTTGACCCGGGCCGCCGCGACACGCTGACAACAGCAATGACCGGCGCCGTGGCGAGATGCTGGACTTCCGGAACCTGAAGGTGGTTTCCACCGTGGGGCGTGGTGTTTCTGGCGCGGTCGTACGGGCGATGGCGGGTGCAAGAGGGTGTCGTTCGAGAGGCACATACTGCGTCATTTCGATCACCCGCTTTTTCCACGGTTCCGTGGGGCCTTCAAGACGGAGCAGCTCACGGGGTTTGCTATTGATTATTGCCACGGTGGGAATCTGCATTCTCTTAGGAAGAGGCAACCGGAGAAAACGTTCTCTGAAAAAAGCATAAGGTACCCCTTTTAATGCAAAAAACATATAATTCTTTTTAAAAAATTATGATGCTAGCGTTATTTTTAAGTAGTCATTTGCAGAAGCGAAATCAAAACACATAAAAGCTTCAAACTTGTGCAGAAAAAAAAAATGCTCGCTGCTGCTACTTCAGCTTCTCGGCACCTTCTTCAACGCGATGCCAGAATCGGTGCTTGCAGTGGCAGTGGCAATCGAGTTCGTTCTCTTTTGACTGCTTCTGCCATCACCACAACCTACCCAATTCGCATTAGAAAATGTTACAGTGACGGTTATGGAATTAGTTTCAATAACCCTAAACACAGAACCCGCCCAAGTTTGCTTTTTGCTGTAAAAGGGTTCCTCTCTGATTCATCAAATTCTAATTCCCCACATGGCAGAGTTACCAGACCTTACTTACCACACCTGTTAATGTTAGTTCAATTGTCTAACTTTTTTTTATTTTTTATTTCAGACTACTTAAATAATGTCACCCTCTCAGACGACACGTGGCAATTAATCAAATTTATAAATTAAATTATCAGGAACTAAATATAAAATTTGAACTAAAATAAAGGACTAAAGTACAATTTTACCAACTTAAATACCTGTATGTTACAATAAATGAGAGAGAAACGAGGACCCACTTTTTAAAGAAAAATCATGATCAAACAGAGATGGGAGGATTATTAGCTAGGATGATCCTTGGGATTTGATAATTCGTTTTAACAAAATCTTTGTTGGATTAGATCAGAGATTACCTCAAAAAGAATAATTTGGTGGATTTGTCCTACGTACATGGAATCGGGTGCAGGCGTGCAGGGTTGCAGCACCTAGCTCCACTCTGTCTACCAGAGTACCAGACCCTTTCCTTTTCTCTCTCTCTCTCTCTGATGCAAGTGCAGTCACACTTCAATAATCGTGCACTTAAGAATGATGTGTACCAATGTTCAGAATTCAGATTACGAGCTTCTTTTTACCTTGATTCAAAAGTACGCTTATGTCATTCATCTGAGTTTACTAGTAAATAATTAGTGCTTTTCCATCTTATCAAAATAGGATTGGTTATTACTACTTAGGTGTTGTTAATTAATACATTTAGGATATTCATTAATGAAGTAGAACGAAAAAATATTTATAATGTAAATTATGAAAAAGCATAAAAAATTATAAATTATGCAATTTTATGTATCTTAATAAAAATATATTTTTTAAATTCTTTAACTAATATCCTAATAACACTTACTAATATTTATCATATTATTATTCAAAATGGCCTTTGGTGGGTTGCTGCTTTGATCGTGCTCAATTTAATAGTAGTAATAGTTAGATACAGTATTTTCTTAAAGACATGATGTCGGTCAATGTTCAGTATGGCTAAAGAAGATATAAAATATTTATTTATAATAATAATATAAAAAAAATTGATTTTAGTGCTTAAATAAAATTTTGACAAATTTAAATTCTTGTAACTTTTTTCATTAATATTTTTAGTCCTGTTGTTAAGTATCATTACATGGATTACTAATTTAACATAACAATCATATGTTTTTTTAAAAAAATATATATATGTTTATAGTTCTCATCATTTTATAAAACTCACTTCATTAAAATTTATTATTGGTCTTAATTTCTCAACAATTTTTTGGACCTACTATACTCACTTAACTTTTTTCCACTATTATTTTTAGTCATTTTAATTAAATATTATCATTAAATGATGATGTAACAATAACATGACTTATTACGTGAATATGACTTGTTACGTGAATTACTAGTATGATGTAGCAATCAGTAATAAGTAATAAACATTATTGGTTCAAGAAAATTTTCTTACAGTTCTTAGGCTCTACAAATTTTGGGGTGGTGTAAAATGCTAGAAAATAGTACATAGGAGTGAAATTTAAAAAATAGAATATATAGAATTAATGCAAATAAAAAAATATGAAATGCAACAAACAAAGGAAAAATGAATAGAACAATTACGCAACAAAGGAAGAAAGAAAGAAATATAGTAGAAAATGAGATGTGTTTTGGTGGTGGATGTAGGATGATTGTGGTGGTGTTTTGGTGCTTTGAGTTTTGATTCATGGGTTTAATGGTTTATGATTTTACTTATTCTTACTAATTTTGTTTATTGTGTGTTGTTGATTTTGGACTTGGATTAGAGTTCAGTGGGTTGTTGATTTGTGTATTGTAGTTTATTGATTTTGCTTACTACATCTCCTTCCTTCATTTTTTTTTCAAAATTTTATCACAGGACTGTCACTTTAAAATAGTATTCCACTTGACAACAGTCACATGGTTGTCGATCAAATCACTATTCAATGACAATATTTGATGAAAAAGACTAAAAATAATGATGTGTAAAATTTGAAGGACTAAGATCGATAAAAAAAAATTATTGATAAAAAATTTGTTGAGGAATGAAGATAAGTAAAAAAATTATTGAAGGACTAAAAATTAACTTTATAAAAAAAATAAAAGACTAAAATAATTTATCTAAAAATTTTGCGTGTGATTGTGACATTAAATTAGTAACCCACATTACAAGTCATGTGATTGTCACATACATAAAGCAAATAATTCTAAGTTAAAGCACAACAAAATGACTGTTTTTATGGACGCTTAAGGTCTGAAACACTTATATCCTGCAATACAAGGTTTGTTAATACTTCATAAATTTTAATAGTCTTTTTGTTATCATCAAAACATTTTACGGGCTAGACATTTCATAGTGTTTTCTCTTCCTGTGATTCTTATGTCTTAACTATCATTAATGATTACTTTAGAGGTGTTTGGATTCATTTGATTGCCAATAAGTTGAAGATTGCAAAATTGATCAAGAATTTTTGTGTAAGGACTCATTCAATATAATTCAATAAAAAAAGTGAAATGAATTAGAGACAATAATGAGATTCAGAGTGTTTGTTTTACGGATAAATTTTTTAGTCTTACGAATACTAGAGAGATAAAATTTATTTTGTATTTGTTATCAAGTAGCTAGTACACATGACTTATTAAGTACAATCAACATAATAATAAAAAATTATGTATAATCAAAGAATTAACATGTATATAGTATAGGAAAATGTTTGTTTGACACCCCTTGAAGTGTCTACACCTTAAGAGAGAAAGAAAAAAATAAATAAGTGAATATATAATTTGATTGATGATGTAGTGTGATAAGAAAAAATTAGAAACATCAAAAATAAAGAATATTGATAGAGTATTTCAAATTTATAAATGTCCAAATATAATCATCCGTATAAGAAAAATGTTTGTTTGTATATGATCAAGTAGCTGGTACACATGACTTATTAAGTATAGCCTTGCCCTTGACAAGTTATCAAGATACTCCACAAACTCAAATATCGAAAAAATGGAAAACTTTAGTGATGGAAAGAGATACTAATAGTAATCGATCAAAGGTGGTAGGCCAATACCCATGGGACCTATGGTGGCATGGGGAATAGGTTAGCTCGAGAGAATAATAATAATAATAATAATAAACAGTATAAAAATGTAACGACAAGAGTGAGTCGCAAAGCAAGTGGAATAAAGCAAATAGACAGCCCAACATGCGAGTTTGTATTATATAATAATGTCATTTCTCTGCCGTTGAACAGATAATCTGTCCCTTTTGTCTCTTCGATCCCCATATTACTCCCTCACTCCTCACTCACACAAACACACAAATACTCTCTCTTTGAAAACTCCCAACCCACATTGATACCTCTATTTTTTTTACTCTCTTTTTGTGTTCCATATTCTCTCTCACCATTTTCACCTGCATTCAATTCTCCAAATCATTACTCTTTGAGACTCTCATAGATACCCCAAAATGGGTTCTAGAGCACGTTGGCGCCAGAGTTGGGCTCCACAGCCCTTGACACCCTTAATGGAAGGCCCTGGCCCTGAAATGCAAGAGGAAGGAACCAAGAAAGAGAGTTCATGGGAAGTAATAAGGGAATGGTTCAGGACTCAGAAGATCTCCCCAAGTGGAAGTTTTTCACAATCATCATCATCATTCTATGGAACCATTCATGCCAAGACACAAGATTTGAGGCTCTTGCTTGGTGTCTTGGGCTGTCCCTTGGCTCCTATTCCCTCAGCACATGATCCCACTCTTAGCATTCACATCAAAGACACCCCATTTGTAAGCCTTCTCTACACTTCAATTAAAATGTTGCCTTTAGACAAAAACTTAAATGTAGTTTAATTCTTCCATGTTTTCAGTTTTGTTCTCCAATCATAATCGGAGTTTCATATCAGTAACTAATTATGTTAATCGTTACCGAGTTAAAACTCTAATTCTGATCGAAAAATAACACCAAAAGTATATGAGAAACTGTATCTAAGTTTTGTCCTTTTTGTTTTACTTTTGTATATAACTTAGGTTTCAAATTAAAGTTTTAATTTAAATGTATTGGCAACCCTATTGTGACTCTAGTTGCAGCCACATCAACTATTAAGATTTTAGAGTTTGGTACAATTAATTCCATTTTTGTGTATAATATGGTTGGGTGACATTTTCCACTAATATATATGACTTAAAACAGGAAACTTCAACTGCCAAATACATTATCCAGCAGTATTTGGCAGCCACGGGGTGCCTAAAACAGCAAAAGGACACTAAAAACATGTATGCCACTGGGATGGTGAAGATGATTTGCTGTGAGACAGAGATTTCATCTGGGAAGAATGTCAAGTGCTTGGGTACAAGAAGCAGTGAAAATGGTTGCTTTGTGCTTTGGCAGATGCAACCTGGTATGTGGTCTCTTGAATTGGTGGTTGGTGACCACAAGGTGGTTGCAGGCAGCAATGGCAAAACCGTGTGGCGGCACACACCATGGCTTGGCACACATGCAGCCAAAGGCCCCCAAAGACCCCTTCGTCGCCTCATTCAGGTATAACAAGTTAAAATTATTAACTATACCTAACATACTAATTACTAACATTTATTTATAAAAAAAAAGTTACACCTAAAATTAGATTTCATTAATTAAATTTCCTATAGAAATGAATTATTGGGTCTGATTTGTTTGAGTGCAAATTGAGAATGAGACTTATTTTGCTATATATGTTAAAACTTGTCCTAGTACAAATTAAGAGAGAAAATTTTAAAATAAAAAGTGTATTTGTTCACTGTTTTCTTTGATACACCAAACAAAATTTGAACAATTGTGCATTGGTCTTTTGTTTGGTGGGTAAGACTTTATTTGTTGGAATTGAGGCTTGGGGGGACATGGCCCTAGGCTTCAAAGCATATTGTACCAAACAAATATAAAGATTGAAAAAACAACAAATTGAAATCCCAATGGAATGAAGGGTATATATCGAGCTGACAATGATGGAGAAACTGTCCCTTGCTTTACCCTACAATGTGGGCTTGTTTTCTTTAAGAAATTAGTATACTTACATGCCACGTGACTGTCAGTCTGACGTCATCTATGATTATTTGTATAGCTCATGAGTCATGATCTTGGGATTGCCACTTACTGCAGGTTGCTAAGGGTACCTTGAATTATCCTTTTGCTTTTGCTTTTCCTTTTTTATTTTGCACTTTAATGAACAGTCCTTCACCCTCCCACTGCATTATTGCCCCTGCTTTCATGCCTAAATAATATTCCCTTTTTCGTTTGTACTTGTTTCACTCTTCGGCAATGTTTGCCATAGGATAACGTATCACTCCTTCCCTGCTCGTTTTATGAACAGCCTAGTTTTTCTTTTCTTTCCTTTAAAAAGTGTACAAATAAAACATAAAATGACCACGTAAATTCAATTTATTATTTATGGGACTGTTATAGGCGTTATGGTGTAGTATTCTTAAAGAAAAAGTTTCTTGCCTATGCTATATTTTTCATATATATTATTCTGATCAAGGTAAAAAAATCATACGGGTAATTAACTTACACAAACATCATAATTATTTGGTATTTACAAGAACATTCGAGTCTATCAAAATAATAAAAATTATCGTATAGTCTAAGATTTGCTAGTGTTTATGGTCTTGACTAATATACATTTTATTATGAGAAAAAGTCAATAAAACTTTATTATATGTCAGGTAAAATTGGGCAAAACGACTAGCTGCACTTAACGTCTAACTTTTGAAAACATGTAAATTTAGTCAATTTTTGAAAGAGTCAATAACATTTTTTTACCAACACAAAATTAGAACTTAATTCATCAATTTAGAAGTATAAGGGAAAGTATGACCACAAATACAATTTTTTTTTCCTTTATTTTATTATTGCAAGGAGAGTGTGTAAACTAGGGTTTTGTTGCTGTTGAATACAGGGCTTGGATCCAAAGACCACAGCGAGTTTATTCACCAACGCGCAATGCTTGGGCGAGAATCGAATTGGGACCGTGGATTGCTTCGTGCTAAAGGTCTCGGCCGATCGTGCGGCAGTGGTTGAAAGGAGTGAGGGCCCCGCAGAGGTGATAAGGCACATTCTATACGGTTACTTTTGCCAAAAGAGTGGACTCCTCATATACCTAGAAGACTCTCACCTCACAAGGGTCCCAACACAAGACAATGATACGGTGTATTGGGAGACCACCATAGGGAGCAGCATCGGCGACTACCGGGACGTTGATGGCATCCTCATTGCACATCAAGGGCGGTCCGTCGCAACGGTGTTCCGGTTCGGGGAGCTCTCGATGCAGCATAGCCGGACCCGGATGGAGGAGATTTGGACCATTGATGATGTTATGTTTAATGTACCTGGACTCTCCATGGACCATTTCATTCCTCCAGCTGATATCTTTGACAATATAAATTCTCCATGATGATGATAATAACCTAACCTTTTATTAGGGGGGTTTTTTGGGTTACTTTTTTTTTTTTTTTTTTAATCTTTCCTTGTCAATGTGAATTGTAATATTACTTAATTTGGGGGTGGTATAATCAAAGGATTGGTGGGAGAAGGTGTAATTTTACTTGTCTTTGTTTCTTGTTTGCTAATGTAAGGTTTAAGTGACCAGTAAGTAGTTAGTTGGTGTTTCATGTCATTAAGCTCAAATGACAAATTCAAGAGGGGGATGGAATAATTGTTACGTACTCATCAACTGGTATAAGACAATGAGGGCACATATTTATGTACTTCATTTGGAGAAATTGTGGGATATTGATCATTGATGCCATTTTAATAACTTTTTTGTTTTACGTTTGCCGAAATATTTCTCATCAGAAAACATTCATTGCATTTTCTAATGTTTGTATCTGGAAATGAATCGCTAAAGCCTGGAATTGGATGGCTTACCTTATTTGCGCCTTTCTAATGCCGCAACATTAATTCATTCTGAGTTTGATGGCAACTGAATTGGGAGTGGCCAGTGGCATTAAATATCATTATATGTTTGTTGAGGTAGCTAGCATTTATATTCTTGTTTGGGAATTTAAATGAGGGGCTGTTATGTAATGGGTATATGAAACCCACGTGAAGTTACGAGGGGTGTTATTTTGTTTTAAGGGTGCTGTTAACATGTGCCCTTAGGGCACATGTTAATGTGTAATAAATGATGGTTGGTCCCCACTTATTATACTTTGGAAAAAACAGCATCATAAATGTGGGACCACTTATTATACTTTGGAAGTTAATTTTCTCTTTGTCCAAAATAAAATAGGTGGGACCATGAGCCATTTATTACTCCTTAACATGTGCCTTAAGGGCACATGTTAACATTGCCCTTGTTTTAATCTTTGAACCAACTAATCGATTGAAGATAAATAAAGTTTAATTAAAAATTATTTTTTATCAAGGTGAGAGAGTGTTAATTGCTTGATCAAGGGGCAGGGCATTTGTGCTGTGGTCTACTGGGCTTAAGAAACAATTATAGTCCCTTTTCAATATGTATGGTGTGTGGTACCACTTGTATCTTTTACCCTAATAATAAAATAAGTTTGTTTGTCGAAAAAAAAAAACAAAACATTCATTCTGAGTTTTATTTTAACCACAATTTTTTCACTATTAGTGTCCTTCAATTTTTTTTTAAAATTAATTAACTTAAAAACAGGTCCAATTTCATCTGTTATTTAAGGATAAAATACGCATTACATAAGATTTTTATTTATGACATGTTTGGATACATATTTAAAATTAATTGATTCACATTTGCTCGAAGCTATATGTAGCTTCTGTATCTTTTGTGCATTTGACATGAAAATATTATCATATGTAATTATAAACGGGAATGCAAACATGCTATTAATAATGATCAGATAATTAATGATATGAGAAACTAGTCTTGATATGGTAGTTGGTAAATACAGTGTATCAGTTGAAACTCACAAAATATTTAAACTAAATGACATAAAAAAGTGTTTCATCAGCTGCATTGATTGTGTGCTCATGATCACAATGTTTATAGATAAATAATTGTTTTTATGAAAAAAAATAAACAACAAAAGAAATGTTTTGACAAATGAAATTACAATAGCATGACTTGATTTTAAATGGAAGAAAATCTGAGAATGTCCAATTTTTTTTTTTATTTTTTTCTGAATGCTGAGAAGGTCCAACTGACACAATAGGAACATGAAATGTCAAAATTACACAATTACTTGAAAAGTAAAAATTCAAATCTTTCAAGTAAATTGCATAAGGTACATTTCATGTACGTCAAGGCATTAAAATCATTATAAAATTTTGTTTTAAAATTATCAATGTTTAATTTACCCAGACCATTCAGTAAAATAAATAAAAAATAACCACAGGAACGTGGACATTTTTTTTTTAAAGAAAAATACATAACTATCACTTTTTCTTTTATCTCACTTTCAGTCTATTTTTTTCCCTATCTCTCTCTTTATTATTCAACAATCATTTATTACATGTTCTCCTTTTCTGTTTTCATTTTTTTCTCTCAGCTTCTTTTTTCCTTCCTTCCCCACTCCGAATCTGGATCTACACTTATCATTTTTCTTTTTATCAACTGCAGAGGATCGATACTAATCCCAGTACTACACATAGCTTGCATAGAGGAGACAAAGGTACGAAATTGATGTAGAAAAAATGAAAATTAGGGTTGCCATATCATTCTTTTCCTATAGCTGGTGTAGAAAAGTCATATGGTTATTTTAAAGATTAACTAATATTGATAAAAATGGAAAACAACAAAAAGTTTGGTAGGTGGGAGCTAGTACAGGGTGAATCCTAAGTTAAAAATTAAATCCCATATATTGGACAGTGAGAAAAACATTATTATGAACAAATTTAATCTCTTCATTCCCGCCACCTCCCCTCCAAAAAATCTCCTAAGATCTATTTAAATTATAAAAAAAATATTCTAAAAAACAATTAGCACTTGAAATTGATAGAATCACATATTATTGTGCATATTGATTAAAGATTTATTTTTTTGTATGTAAATTAGAAGTCACTCCATTTCTTTTAATGAATCTTGTTACTTTATTACAAAAAAGTATTTCCTCATGATCTGCTCTCTATAACGTTCATAAAGTTTCCAGATCAAAAACAAAATTGAAAAAGTATCATTCGATCAATGAGAAGTAGTGATTCACTCACTTTGATAAAGTATTTCTTTATTATGATTTCATATTCTCATGAAAAGTCACTCACTTAATTGTATAACATCCCAAATCTACAATGAGAAAAGTATTGTTTCTTACACATTTTTTCTTTAATTTATGTACTTAAAACAAACACTTTCTAAGAAAACTTGTTAAGCATATAGTAAAATCAGTTTCGTTTATCAGGCATAGCAATTTGATAATTAAAATGTCTTTTTCCTTGCAGTTGATTTATGTTTTCCGAATCTACACTACGGATATGGAATGTACTATCTTATAAACAATTTTATCGTAACAAGTGAATCAATGTTTGTTAATTTGGTATAGTAGATAAAATATCTTTAAAAAAGTTAAAGTCAAGAATACAAATAAAGTTGTTGAAATGAGGGAAAGTTCTGCAGACACAGCTTGCAATACATAGGGTTAAACCTAACTTAAGTGTTAGATCGAAATCCTGTACAGAAGCCTAGTCACATACGAATTTTATAAAGTATTTGATTAAAATCTTTTCAGGTTGTAACTTTTGCTTTTCGGCAAATACATGCATAGTTAGATATCTTCAAAAGACGAAGACCCGAAATTTTAGGTAAATAAAGGATCAATTTGGAAGGAAATGACTCAAAGTCGGTGTCCTTTGACGGCCCATATATTGAGTATCATCAGGGAACAGGTAACACTAATATGGGCCTAAATGATAATGGAAATGGCTCAATATTCATTCATTTTTGGGCTGAAAAGAGAAAAGCCATGCCTTTTGGGTTGGTTACTAAATTCATGAGCCCACGTCACAGATTATTAATAGCAAAATACTTCTCTTAATCCTACCTCAATCTATTTTTTATTTAATTACGATATTAGTTTGAAATATCTAGTCTGACTTTTTATATTTAATAGAATATTTTATTTCGATTATATTTTTTCTCATCATAAGACTTAAATTCAAAATCTTATTTTAATAGATTTAAGTCTAATTTTACATGAATTAATGACATATTGATACAAATTAAATCATATTTTTTTTTAAAACTTTACAACAATAGTTCCTTTCCTCCTATGTATCTCCAAGAATAATGAGAAATCAAAGTTATATAATATTTATAAAATCTTTGTAGGTTAACTAATTATAATTAAAATTTTACTTTTATAAAAATACAAAAAGTCATTGATTCTATTTTTAAAATGTAGAGATTACCGAATCATCACGATAATGTAATAAATTAAAATATAAATTTTCACAGTAATAATATTATTAATTAATTGATTAATAGTGTCTTGATTATTTTAAATAATTAAAAATAAATAATAAATAAAAGTATAATATTTAAAAATATAAATTGTATATTTTATATAACAATTTTTAATTTTAAATGACTCAAAACTTATTTTATATTAACTATGTTATAATTAAGATTTAAGAATAATTGAGTTTTTTTTCGTTTTATGTATTGATAACAATTAAAATGTTAGAAATAATTAATTATATAACTCTGACTAATAATTTTGTAATTGATAAAAAATGAAATTTAACAAATTATATTAATTAATCTTTATATATAATTTTTCCTAAAGCCTTAAAATGTCTAGACACGGCCTTGATATTATAGAACAATGATTTCTAATTGTTGATAGTGTAAAGTTTTTTTTTTTTATAATGTATAATCATTAGACTATCTTATCTTTATCTTTATATTATATTATTCATTCGATTTAAAATGCATTTGATAAAGTTTTTTGAAAAAAATTATCGATCAGAAAAATTAAAACAAATTTTCTAATCTAAATAATGGGCAAAAATTAAATTTAGGAACGAGAGTAGGACGAGTTTTCCTAATTTTTAGTAAAGGTAGAGTTGGATACTTATTTTTTCCTTCTTGACAGGATGGTGGCGAATCTGAAAAGGGAGAGCAAAATTTGCTTATTGTCACGTCTATTCATAAGTAATGACATTTTTTTATGTATATTAAACAAGAGAATTTAAGTTATGGAAAAGGAATCGTTTTAGATGATTTGTCAAACATTGATTTTTGAAATCATATTTGTTAACCATTTTAGTGGCCTTAGTATATTGTTTTATATGGTATAAATGAATTAACTAGCTAGATTTTGAAGTCTTAACTCGTTTTCGCTAGAGATGATGATGACTCCAGAATCACTTAACGAGCCACATGATCAATGGTATCGCAGCACAACTCTATGCATCTTACTGTTAACCCCACCACGTGGTTCTGTCTTACTTGGGATACCATCCACCATCCACCATCCAATCCAAGTTCATTTGACTACTTTTTAGGTTTAAAAGCCCCGATTATGACAATTGAATTAATGTAATGTCACTTTTCTTAATATTATTTTTCTCTTTCTCACTTTTCTATCGGAGGCTTGATAACATAAACAATGCATTCCCATATGGATTTTTATTTTCATCACTTACATTAATCATAACCTCAAAGGAAGGCATGTATATGTAGATTTGATTCTTTTATGGTGAAAGATGTATATACTCACAATTGTGGTGAAAATATTTGATTAAAGCCTTAAAAAAATACTGATTAAAAAAATCAATAGTTAAAAATTATAATAATTTACTATATATATATATATATATATATATGTATGTATCCGTTGATTTTTAATTAATGATGATCAATATATTTTATCTTCTAAAATGCACTTCCCTTATTTTAATTATAGGTGTCAAATTTAATTTATATGCTATATCCTTTTTTTATTTATGTGTGGTGTGTATGTGTTCCACCCATCCTTACTTTTTGCTTCATACGTTCTTGTAATTTTACCAAACTTGCGTATCTACATTTTTTTAGTAGGCTCTCGAGTGCAATTCAACCAAAGTGATTGTAAATACTATGAACCTTGGGAAATTGGTACGAGATTGCATTGCTATGTTACCAATCTAGCCTCCTATATATGCGGAGTTTCCGATCAGTTTTTAAATTTTGATGAACTTGTTTATCAATGAAATTCACCCATGATCATACATCACGGGCTAATAATGATAAAAGATAATTTATATTGTGACTGGAAGCTACACAATTCGTCAGTTTCATGCAAAAAATTTGGAGGATACAAGATTTCTCCTTCTTAAGTTTATAAACAAAATTAATTACTAAATAATTCAACTTCAATTCAAATAAAGAGGGATTTAATAGTAACCTAAAGGTTTTTTTAATTCATGTTATATGTTCTCAAATATTTAACTCGATTAAATTAAGCAGTTGATTTAATATTTATATTTCCTTTTTAAAACATATTTTTAGTTCCATTAAACATTAGTTAAATTTAGGTTTAGTCTTCTAAACTTTTTATTAGTTTTAATTCTCAAAAATCTATTTTTTTTTTTCAAAATAAGATCCATTACTTATTATTGATGACCTGATATATATTTAAATATTTTGTCACATTCACTTCAGAATGACCATTAACAAAATATGCATAAATACATATCACATTATGTTAATATAAAGCATTTAAAAATTTTAAAATTTATGAGGACTACCAAAAAGTTTTTGGAAGATTAAAATGAAATTTAGTTAGTACATATTTTAGTCAAAGTATTTATATTCTTTTTTTTAAGGATTTGTAATTAAAGAAACACTATAGAGAAATTTAACCTACTCATGTACCCTTTGATAAGACAAACATTTTAAATGAATCAAAACTCAATAACATTAAATTTGATGACATAAATATTTTGACCGAACCAAAACATTAAATTCCGAAAGGAATATGATAAAAATAAAATAACAAGAGATTTAATAGGAGCGTGCTCCCAACTTACTCTATTTCATCACACCAATAATGGTTGACACAAATGATAACAACTCATATTCTTTAACCAAGTGATCCAGGATTTAAATCCTAATTGATCATTAAGTATAAAATAAATTTTAAAAGAAAAATAAAATACTCACCTTATATATATTTTTAGGATTCCTAACAAAAATTAATAATCACTATTTCTAACAAAAGCTAATTTCTATCAATATCATTAGAAAAAACAAACATTTCATGACTCTCACAATAAAGACCTCAACGAGTAGGGAATGTGAGAGATTGATGAAGAGGTGATAGGGAGACTTTGTAAAAAGTATTGGAATTTCACATAAAGATGGGGCCCATAACTTCACCTTAGCAAGGGAATATATTCATATGGGGAATATATTCATTTGTAGCCCATAAGGATGCTTGAAACTCAAGCAAACAGGGCCTTAGAACACTAAACCCAACCCACTTTTCCCACCGAGTTTTCTAACTTTTTAAACACAACAAGCGAAAAGTGATCATGGCCCCTTGCTTTGCTTGGTTAAATCACAAAAGCATATAACGACTATGATATTAGTATTCAAGAAGAGTCCACTTAAAACGGATAATTTAATTATATGCGTTCACTACAAGTTGAGTTGGATTGGCTTTGAAATAAATACGGCATTATATCTTTCAAAAATAAAAGAAGAAAAGAACAAATTAAAGGTTGGCCGAGTTTGTTATTCGAGTTGAGACAGTCAAAACCACTTCTTTGAAATTTTCAATTTTATGTAATTTTAAATCTAACCCAACTCATAACCAAAGGTGTCCCATCACAATAATTGATTTGTATTTTTTTTATCTGTAAAATTAAATACAATAATAATAAATTTATAACATTCACACACTAATTGAATTAGATCCTCTTAATATTAATTTGTGTATATATTCATAAAAACATCCCTAGATAGTAGATACTTTATAATCTCTTTTTGGATATATATATATATATATATATATATATATATATATATATATATATATATATATATATATCCTAAAAAATCTCTGATATATGTTAAGTGAATAAAATGGATAACTCTTTCACCATACATAAATTTTGGATCAAACAAAATTCTATACTTAAAATGATCTTAACATTTTCACAATGAGACCAGCGCGTATTGGTTGTTTTAACAGTTACATATTAGTTGTCCTAAAAAATCACACAAATTAATGATACAACTTCTTTCTTAAGAATACTAAGTAGTATAAATTGAGATTTGATTTTGATGGTACATATGATAAGATTTTGTTGAAAAAGAAAAAAATTATTTTAAATAATTTTCAAATTAAAAAGGGATTAATATAATTGTCAACTAGTAATATCTTTCATGAACATCAAAAGAAATACATGTATTTACCTATTTTACTATGAATTATGTACTTGAATAATATATATTTAAATTGAATATCAGTAGAGTCTAATGAATAATTTTTATATAATCTAATGACTTTGCAATTGGACAAACTTTTTCTTCTTATTCCTATTAAATTTTCTATTTTTTAAGATTATGTTTTTACTTCCAATAATAACACCCATAATGCAAACGGTATTAGGTACAAATTAGATTTATTTACACAATGACGAAGTGAGTAGAAATAATTATGAATCGATGATTCTTATTTTCCTTCTTTTTTTACATTTCTTACACAAAATTATTTATATTTGTGAAACCTATACAAAGCTCTTTTATTTTATAAATATAACAGTTAAACTATAAATATTTATCTAATTAAAGTTATAAAAAAACAACCTTGATACGTGTTTTAATTAATTACGTAAAATCCTTTTCATTTCACAAACATTGTTCATACTAGCTAGCTAGGGGAAGAGTGCCTCTCCACACTTTATAAAATAAAATTAAAATGACACAGGAAGAGAGAATAGGGATTAAATAGAAAAGGGAGGGACTGTAAAAAAAATAGTGGATATATTTGAGAACGGTTGAATAGATAGTAAAATGATACTGATAAAATATGGAGAATTTCAAAATTTTATTGTAATTGAAGAATTTGGGTAGGTTGAATAGTTTGAACAAATAGAACGATTTAACTGTATTTTATTTATAACTTTGTTGCTGCTTTTGTAAAAAAAAAAACACTAGAAGAATAATTTAACTGTATTTTATTTATAATTAAAATAAAAGGGATTTGGTGTAATTAATGCAGATATATTGACAAATAGAACGATTTTGTATAATGGGACAAAATTCATAATAGAAATACTAATTTTGTCAATTTTATGAAAAGTAAATATTTTGGATTTAAATGTATATTTATAAACTAAAAGAAATTTTTGTTTAAATTTTAAAAATAGAGGGAATTCTGTGCAAAATGTAAAATAGAAGAGAGGTTGAAGTATTAACTTAATAATTACTATTGTGTTCATGAAGTAATTTACTAAATAATTATTGTGTTCATGAAGACTCTTTTTTATCATTATTAGTTAGGTTTAGAATAACCCTAAACAAAAAACCCTGTATGATACAAGATGTCTATATTGAGATGTAGGTGGAAAATGTGCTATTTCAGAAATTCGAATCCTCACCTAATTAATACGGCTAAGTAAATTGTCACTTAACTACAAGGCTATTTCGTGAGATGAGAAGACTTCATTTATAGTAGTATACAGATGAATGGACTGTTGCCAAATTACAAATGAATTAGCTTTCGAATAATATAAAGTATGAAGGAGAGGAATATAATAGAAGGCATTGCAGAGTCTTAATCATCTAGGTTTCCGTTGTCTCCTCAGATTTACTATCCACTTGGGAATCATGGATTGGGTTTAATGGCTTGTTAAGTGAGGGATGGTCAATGTTTACTAATGGTGGGACCGACCATGCAAAATATGACAATTTTCAATAAAATGAGGGTTGATAAATTATAACTACTTAAATATTTTTTTCCTATAATTTAACATTTTTTTTTAGTTTTTGTAAAACGTGTTTATTTTATTTTTTATCCTTAAAAGTATTTTAGATAACTTTTTTATTATTTAAAACACTTTATTTTTTTTACTTTTAAGAGTATTAATTATCTAAAACACTTTAAAAAAGAAAAATAAAGCAAATATATTTTACAAGAAATAAAATGATTTTTTATTAAAAAAAACATCAAATTGTAAGGAGAAAAATATATTTAACCCAATTATAAATGAAACATGTTGTGTATCATGCACACTCTATTTAATTTACACATTTTGGACAGGAATCTTCCTTTGATCGTCAAAGAAGAAAGCATTTATTCTCGTTTGATTTGGATGAATAGAACGTGTTATTATTATTTTTATTACAAATAAAATAAAGCCTAAAAAACTCAGCAAAGTGGAGATCATATTATTTTGGTGTTTGCATGTATCTACAGAATATGATTATCTTATTCATATATCTTATTTTATTATTTTAGTGTATTTTTTAGCGTATGAGGAGCCTTTATTAAGAAACAATATGTATGGACGTAATTTCTCATAGAATAATGCTTTATGTGAGAGTGAGATTAATAAATATTTATTATTAACTTTAAGGTTTAGATGTAATTTTGGTTCGCATATTTTATTTAATTTGTAATTTTAATTTATCTATTTTAAAATTAAGACATTTGATTTTATTATTAAAAAAATTTTAAAATTTTGGTTTCTTATTTCATCAAAATACAAATATTTGATTTATTCCCATGTTTTAAAAAAATTACAATTTTGATTTTCGTATTTTAGAAAATCTAAAATTTTGATTTAATATTTAATTTTATTTATGTTTTATTTCTTAATTTTTTATTAATTAAATTATTTCTTAATCGCAACTTGAATATGTTAGGTTTAGGATTCATTAAATAAAATTGATAATTTGACTAAAATTATGAATTTTTAAAAATAGGAAAAATAAATGTCTTTATTTTAAAATAAGATGACTAAAATATTATCATAATATTTTTAAAATAAAAGAATTAAATGTCTTAATTTTAAAATGAAAGGATTAAAATTATGGATTAAACAAAATAAAATAAGAAAATCAAAATTTAAACCTAAATCTAAATATGAATAGTTAATATTAAAATACGCAGATCATTTGAGTTTTTATAAGGGTCGAGTGATCCAACGTATAACATTAAACCTTGATTATTTTTGTATATAAGAAATATCATTTCACTATATGTTACAATATGCTCTTTATATAAAATCAGATTAGCTATATTGAATAAAAGTGTTTAAAAGAGTTTTCCAAGAATGAGAATAATTTTAGGAGTTATTATCACTTTTATTGAGAAATGTGTCTTATCCAAATCTCATATTGAACATTTAATGTTATCTCATAATTTTTTATTTCTTTCAAATATATTCTTAATTTTAGTTTTAAATTTAATTTGATTTAACAATTCCTTTTTTTAAAAAATATGATTTAACAATTAGATAAAAAAAAAAATCTTTCTTGACTATATCAAATCACTCCCATTTTAGTTTGGCCTTTGTCAGACTTTTTTAGAAATAACTAAGCCAGGACATTCGTAAGAACTATTAATTAATTAGTTAAAAATGTGAGATCTTAAACTATTTAAAAAGTCTTTTAAAACTATCAGGTTAAACCATTTAAGTAAATTTCTATATAAATATTACCATCATTGTTACTATTATTTGCCAAACTGACAAACCTCTCTTAAGTCTTGGATATAGTAATTTTAATTTTCATAGTTTGTTGTTTATTTTACATACATTTTCCTTTCACTTTGACTAATAGTCAACTAATGTTTCAGGATATATCATACTTATATTAAAATTTTAATATAAAATAGGTCTTTAAGTAAAGTTAATTGACCAGACCTAAAATAAAAGCACATGTTAGGTCAAACATTGGCCTTGAAACTTTTAAATAGGTTGAGTAAATTTAAAAATATGTCTTAGTTTGCCTAGTTTATTTTCGTCCTTATCCGTATATTTGATTTTTCTTAATCATATTTATTTTTTAATATATCTTTTCATATTTATTTTCAAATTAAATTTTAATAATTTTTTAAAAATAAATTATTAAATAGTTAAAATAATTTCATATCACAATTTAAATTATTTAATGACAATCTAAAATATAATTTATATATTAAAAATTATTTATTACAAATTTTAATTATAATATAATTTATATATTTAAAACATTTACTTATTATAAATTTGAGTTATATAAAAAAATATTTAGCTTGTGTTTTACACCAGTTAAAATACTTCTCTCTCTCTCTCTCTTATTATCTTATATTATATATATTTGTAATAACTTTAACATGTAAATGTGAAATATATTATTAATTAAAATAATAAAAATTAAACTATTTATTCAAATATTTTTAAATTTGTAAAAGTAATATTAAATATAATAAAAATTATAAATATTATATTATAGCAAAATTAGATCAATTATTTAAGAATTGTTATTATAATATTACAATAATTATTAAACAATATTTATGTTAATGTGTCATTGAGTTTCTTGTTAATTTTTATAATAGTATAACATGTATACAATCTAAGATAGATATTATCTTGTGTACATTAAACATTGAATAATATAAGAGTTTGTCATATTTTAATTCTATCTTAGGTTTATCCAACTCTTATATTTTAGCCTTATGTGTAACCCTTAATATAAAACTATTCATATTTATTTATTTGACACCTTTAGCTTTTGAAATATTATTGATCCGTGACAATATATATTTCTAATGACAACAGATGAATATATATGGAAGGAAAATCTTCAATTTCACGAAAGTGATAAGGTTATGAACTCTAAATGCTTTACAGAATTAGAAGCTAAGGTCCCCCACTCCTCTCGTCAAAAGCTCCACATAGCAATAATATCCTTATGCATTGATGTTTACGTCCTCAAATATTACCAACCACAGACCCTAAAGTTGGGTTCCATATTACGTTGTTTGTTTGTGCTTTCTCATCGTGGTTACACCACATGCAATTTGGTTTTGTTAAATTTTGACTTCATTCTCTTTATTTTGAAAAGAATTATGAACACTTATCTTGAGTGAGACCTATATATCTGTCTAAAATTTGAAATCCATTTGGTGTCAAAAACGTTTATTGTGTATAAAGCATATATCGATCAAAAAAGAATTTGCAAGTTCATGTTTATAAAACACAAAAGGAAAATAGTTAACTTCAAAATAATTTATATCTTTCACTGCTTACAATTGACTATTGAGACATATTTTTAAAAAAAATGTTTTACATCTTGGAGTTATTAAAGAATCATCTTTTGCCCGAGTTCACAGAAAAACTGAAGTAATTATCCAATTGAAATTTTGAAAATTGATTGCTTTATTATGTGGAAGTGCAGAAGCTAAAAGCTATATTCTACATCCAAAAGTCCATGCACGCTTGTGGAAAAGAACATAGATACAAATGTATACTCATGATCACTTCCAGGTCATCTTTTAGATACTGTTTTTTAATTTTGTACATTTGTGTTTTATAGGAAAATTTGTGTAAACTGGGATAAGGATGGCACAATTAATGCAACTATAGAATTGCTCGTAGAGAAATAGAATTAATAGGCACTATTATAATTTGATTATTATATACAGTTTCTAGTTAAATTTTATGTATTAGATAAATTAATTCACGGAAGTGTGTCATCTTTTATCTGGCACAACTATCAGTGATTGTGGTTTTCAGGATTTATAAATGTGTTAAGTTTAACTTAATTTATATGTTAAAAGGATTGCTCTGTACACTTGGTATATAATTAATTAAGTATTTTCACTCAATACGGAAAGGGAATCTTAACGTAAGAAAGAAAAAAAAAAGTGAAAGCTTTCACCTTAAAACATAGCTAGCTACTATTAATATCGTATACAAAATTCTTACATTCGCTGATAAAAGAAAATTTAAAAGCATCCTAATCTTCTAAAAATCATTTTCAACATCTTTTAGATTGTCTAGCTTCATTCCGTATAACTATGCAAGACTACTAATTTGCTTGTCTAGCTTGTGCATGTAAACTTTTTATCGCATCTAAAAAAACAGCTTGTTCATAATAACCTTTTCTATATATGGTACACGAAATATATCTCAATATACTTCGAGAGATTGGTTCTTAATTTCGGGTTGGGGTATGCTTAGATTAACCAAAAATAAAAATTATATAAAGTTTACAACAAACTGACAATTCGATCAATATTTATTGAGAAAATTATGAACTTTGATATTTGTAAAAATGACCTTCCATGTAGTTTGTCAATGAGATTTAGAGTATATATCATTCAACTCTAGTAAAATCAAAACCCAGAATAGCATCGCATTTTTTAACTCCTTCATTTCACACAAATTAGTTTTGATTGTCTTATTAATACATTTTACCTAATCATGTCATCCATTACATATTTCCAAGTTGCACTCAACATTTAATCGGTATAACAGGATAATTTTTTTAGTTTAAAAATAACAAGAGCATGTGTTAATTTGAGTACGTATGTGAACTTTATCTTCTAATATGGGAGGTAATTGTATTTGAGTCAGTTTGTCTCAATATATAGCTGCATTTTATAGATGAAAAGGAATTTTGATTAGTTGCTACTGTTGTGTTGGGAAGGGTATCGCATACACAATATAGTGAATATAGCTGAAGAATTCTTGGATGGATTTTTTGTTTTCAGTTTGGCAGGGCTTAAATTTGCAAAACTGGAGTATATTTGTGTTCTATTGGGTGTACTGAGTTATGAAAGAGATAGGAATAGTTCTTCCTATCTTATGAGTAACTTGGTTACACAATTGTACTTCTGGCACCTTTGTGAATAAATATTTTTCTTTGGCTGACCAAATTTTTTCTATATTTGAAGTAGATAGGATCATGAGTTTGTAAACTATGAGCTAGGAGGGAAACCACAATATGCAGCTAAATAATTAAATTTAAGCAATTTGGAGTTGAGTTATGGTATTCATATAGTATTTCTTGCAATTCTATTTTTACCTTTATCTTTCTTATCATATATTTTCTCTTTTCTTTTCTTTTCTTTTCTTATTTCTATCTTTTTCTTTTTTTCATTGCAAAAAAGTATATTAATATAACAGTTTGAAATTTGACACAAGATGTGATCAAAATAACATATTGAGCAAGTTACGTAGCTTTTGCACTGAACTTTTATACTTGTATTGTAAAGATATCTGTACACAGCTTGTGTTACAGATTGCTCTTAATAAAAACACTTTAATTTGCCTATAAAAAAAAACTGAGCAAGTTATACAGAGTCTAAGTGTACAGACAAGTAGCTAAGCACTTTCTTATTTCTATCTTTGTTGTACAAATTAATTTATTGTATAAAAACACAAATTTTCTTGAGTTTGGTAAGAATCATTAATCGATGTTAGACACATTAACATGAATTTTAAAATTTGAAACATGGGTCTTCAAAAAGCAAAAAGTTAAAATGGTTTTTACTGTCTTTGCATTTTCATTCTTTTCGTTTCTTTGCTTTTACAATGAATTCTATTAGCTAGCATAGAAGAGTATCTATCAAACTAAATAGTTCACGAATCCTTACCAGATATTGATCAGTGAATGAGTAATCGTGGCTTGAATTTTGAGCATCTTGATTCACGATTCGATCTTAAGCTTTTGCAAACAATATAAAAGTCCTCAAGAGGAAAAGAAACAAAAGTCTTCAATGGATCGAAGTGGGTAATCAAGTATAGATTATTATTCGGGTATTACGGAGCTATTCATTATTATTTAGTCGAGGATAGAGTTGTACTTATTCCTCTTAGTTAAAGATTGGGCATAGATATATCATAGGTGGAATACATCGGCTGAACAAATATTTATTATGTCGCCAGTCTCTCATATATCTTTTAAGCACACTCTTTATTATTAGTTAAGATTTATAAAGAATATAAATTTATCTAGATCTCTTACACTTTATTTAAAAATTTTACTTATGATTTTATAATTTTTAGTAATTGAATTATGTTGTTAGCACACTTGAGAAAATCAATATTTGGTACCATTAACGTTGTTCATTAATACGGTTCCATCACATTTCATGCTACCAGAATATTATGATGTATATAAAGTTATAAACTATATATGCACTACAAGTCATTTAGTTTTATAGATCTTGTTTAATTCCCTGCAACATTAATCAGAAAATATCAAATTAATTTTTCAGATAACGAGTCGTTAATCAGGTAACCGCGCGATCCCGGTGAATCATATTCGTATGTGCTTACTGCGTAGATCAATCCCTAAAATACAAAAAATTCTGTCAAATATATGATTGAAAACTTTTTCTTGGTAATGACATAAAGCCAATGCTTTCTATTATTACCAATGTAGCTGATAGGCCATAGATGGGTTCGTACTAATAATTATGCTAAAAAGGGTGTCGTACCACGAAATGCCCCCATGCATACATAAACAGCCAGATGTGAGATTATGTCCATAATGCATCGAGCAAAACAACATTGTTCAATATATTTCATATAGTATAAGAGATAGTAGACCAAAAATTGCACTCCATAATATTGTCCATCATTATCATTGCATGATCAGGGTCTCCCTCATGATGCCCAAAAAAGCTATCTATATATCTATGCACACTAAATTTAATAAAAGGGTATCTCTCTTTGGAATGTAATAAACTATACGTGCTCAATATAGTAATCAAGGTTGGAATGTTAAAGAAAGAGAAAGGGAGAAAGAGAGAGAAAGAGGGAAGGAGCTAGGGAGTGAGGTGTCTTTTGACAAAGGAAGGTCTGCATGTTGGAATAATAGGGTAGCTTTATTTTTTTATTTTTTATTTTTAAAATAAATTTCACATATTGAATACATTCTTTTAAGTAATGCTGCTAGCTCCTTCCATTGTGCTTTATACCTGAGGAGGTAACCAAAGCCGTTCACACACCCCTCTCTCTTCTTCAAAACGCACCCTATTCCTCCCCCTATTTTGCATCGCATTTGTTCTTGAATCTCTTTGGTATTCCTCACTCAGAGCCTCTCATCAGAGAGAGAGAAAGTGAGAGATGGAGAGAATGTTCCCTCCCAAGAAGCCCTCTACTATGAATTCCCATGACAGACCCATGTGTGTTCAAGGAGACTCGGGTCTTGTCCTCACCACTGACCCTAAACCTCGCCTCCGTTGGACTGTTGAGCTCCATGAACGCTTTGTTGATGCTGTTACTCAGCTTGGAGGGCCTGATAGTACTTTTCTTTCCCCCCTTCTTCGATTCTCTTCATTTTTTTATTACTAATTAATTTTTATATATGCGCATATCATAGTGTTCTTATTTGGTTCGACCAGAATTGCCTCACAAAGACGATACATGTGGTTTCTTACCAAAGAGAAAAGAAAAATTTTCTAGACTACGTCAATAATATATAAAACTGTTGTATATTGTTATCTTATACAATGATTTTTTAGTTATTGTCAAGACAGACGTTCTTGTAGACCAAAAATTATTGTATTAGACATATGTCTATGTTGGATGATATTATGATCTTTTGATTAATCATCTTTTTCTCTTTTTTGGATTTGCAGAGGCCACTCCTAAAACCATCATGAGGGTTATGGGTGTGAAGGGTCTCACCCTTTACCACCTCAAGAGCCACCTCCAGGTTTGATTAATACAAATCCATATTTCTTTCATGCTTTTGATTTTGCTTTATGTTTTAGAAACACTTTTGCGACACTGCCAATGTCTCTCGTGTTGGCTTGATGTCTCTCCTTCTTTTTGTTTTTTCCTTTATCTTTATTTATTTTTTCATTTGTTATCTGCATTTAGAAATTTAGGCTTGGCAAGCAGCCCCACAAGGATTTCAATGATCACTCGATTAAGGATGGTATGAGAGGTGACTCTTCTTTCTAGGGTTCCTCAATGTTTTTTTTTTTGCCTTTGAACTTTTCTGATCTTTACACTTCATGATAGTTCTTTTTATATTGACAAAATCTTTTTGCACTGACATGCAGCTTCGGCTTTAGAACTGCAGCGAAACACTGCTTCCTCTTCTGCCATGATTGGCCGCAACATGAATGAGTATGCCTCACTTTCTTCATCTAAATCTGTTGAAACAAACTTGCATGCAAACGATTTTGAAAATATTTTCCACCTTCTCAATTCTAGCCTAAGTTTTTCTTTTGATTCTTTGCTGGGACGTGGGGGGAATTCGGGTATTTTTGTGGAATATGTGTGTGTGAACACTGTATGAAACAGTAACTCACACATGGTTGATGCGATTAGGATGCAAATAGAGGTGCAGAGAAGACTTCATGAACAACTTGAGGTAATTAAAACACTACTACTATCCTTGCATAATTAATGCTCAAATAGGTGCATGTTTGGTTCAAATTGTTTTGAGGAAATAATAGTTTATTTTTCCTAAGATTTTTTTTTGAAAAATAATTCATTATTAATTATTCCCTCCAAACTAGCACTATTTGTGCCACTCCAAGTCCCTACATGGATTTAGGTGTATCTATATGGCAGGTTCAAAAACACCTTCAGCTAAGGATTGAGGCTCAAGGGAAATACATGCAAAGCATATTGGAGAAGGCTTATCAAACCCTTGCTGGTGAAAACATGGCATCTGCAGCAACTAACTTAAAGAGTGCTATTGTACCTCATCATCAAGGAATCCCTGACATGGGAGTAGTGATGAAGGAGTTTGGTTCCCCTCTTGGTTTTTCTTCATTCCAAGACCTTGAGAACATTTATGGAGGTAACCAAATTGACCTTCAGCAGAACATGGAGAAGCCATCCCTTGATCATGGTTTCATGCCAATCAATGAGAGCTTGTGTTTGGGGAAGAAGAGGTCCAATAACCCTTATAGTGGGAGTGGTAAGAACCCTTTGATTTGGAGTGATGATCTAAGGCTTCAAGATTTGGGAGGGCCAGCATCATCATGCCTTGGCCCTCAAGATGACCCTTTCAAAGGTGACCAGATTCAGATTGCACCACCAGGATCATTGGATAGAGGAGCTAGCACTGACATTGATCCCATGTCAGAGATCTATGACTCAAAACCTGTGCTTCAGAGTGAAGAGAAAAAGTTTGATGCATCATCTATGAAGCTTGAAAGGCCTTCACCAAGAAGAGCACCTCTTCAGCCTGAAAGGATGAGCCCTATGATCAGCACTGGTACCATGGCACAAGGTAGAGGCTCACCATTTGGGTGAATATCATAGTTTTTAATTAATTAGATCATTTGGCTATGTTATGTGTAATTGATGACTTGATCATGTGAAACTCTCTTAATAGTAGTACCATATCTAGGGTTTTTGAATTTGGTCTTGGAAATTAGCAGTTCTTACGAGGGTTATTTCCCCCCTCGTCAAGTACTGTTATGTGGTATAATGCCTTTACATGGCAAATTAAACCAAAGTCTTAATTCTGACAAATATAATTAAAGCACGTATTATTGTGCTTGAATGTGAGCATTCTCACTTGTAGCTTTTACATTTAGCAATGTTCCATTGCTTTAATGACTTGTTTAATGTTGAACTTTGTTAACAATTTTATTAATTGATCTCTGCTTGTGCTGATGATCACTGTTAGATCTGCATGTATTGTTCGGATCGATGAGAAAACTTGGATGCAAGCAATCTTTTCTTCTTTTTATCACATTAATATGGTTTTTCTCTTTGTATCTTATTCCTTCCTGGACCCACTTTTAATTATTTTTAGTCTGACATCATTTATGAAACATTCTATGCGTCACTATTAAGCAATTTTTCCCCCTAGTATACTTTTTCTTTGTTTTGAGAGGTGACACGTGGTGCCTTAATATTCTTAGAGAAAAGTTTCACAAAGTTGCATCCAGCTCTGTTAATAATCAACTGTGGCAAACAAATCATATCATGGAAGCGATTTACTGGTACATTGATACTATGAGATTTAATTTCACAGAGAGAGGGATAATAATTAATAAAACTAAAGAAAAAAATTGAAATGGCAATACGAGTAAAATTATTAAGTAATATAAGTATAAAACTAATGCTTTTCTTAATTATCAGACAAAGATAAAATCTCATAATTTTTTTGACAGAATAAAAAAGGAGGGTAAGGGTAAATTCAACCCTTATATTATTAGATACCACTAAATTATGTTGTTTATTGGTATGATAAAATTCTAACTTGAGGTTCATGTCTGTTTGGACTTATTTGGGTTTTTTAAGGTGACTTTGCTACATATAAGTCATCAATTAGCCTTTTAACGGTTATTCATTGATAATTTGAAGTTAGTTGATACAAGTTAGTTATCCAATGATTGAAGCAAATCTCTCGGGAAAATTGGAAAAAAAAACAAAACAAACAGGTTGTATTTTAATTTTATTTTTTTAATGAAAGAAAGACAAATCTTGGTCTCCAGGCACATATAACACGGAACTTAGAAAGATAGAGCAGTGAAGGAGAAAGGTAAAAGAGAGAAGAATAATCAACTTTAAAATGCTAAGTCATTTTCAAGTGTATAGAGAGGTACACTGCCAGATGATCCTTTCTCTTGAAGTTCCTAAGGGGATGAGTTGAAGCCGACAGAGAGTATCTGTCTTTCACTATCTTTCCTCTTCTTTACTGCTCTATATTCCGTGGGAATAAGATGATCAAGACACAAGGGTACATCTTATCGCAGAAGATTTCACTTGGAGACTTCTACCTTTTTTTGGGGGGGGATAAGAATGTCTACCTTTATTATTAGTTACACAAGTAAATACTAGTAAACAGTGCAATCCTTATAGTAGAAATGACCCTTTAAGCAACTTTGGTTTTAAATTAAGGTTATAGAGTTCATGATTAAAAAGATTTTCAAATTGCTTACAATGATCTTACCTGGCTCAAAAAAAATATTTTCAGCGATACCTGTAATCTAGATAAAAAAAAAAAAAAATTGTAAGTAAATGCAGTTGATTCAATGCAGTTTAGCAATATAGCCATATAAACCTTCAAAACCTTATTAAAATTAGTAATTTAGAATAGATGGGAACCACAATTTGAAACTGTGCAAGTGCAACTAACCTCTAGGGTTCATTTTACACATAAATTTTACTAACTCAGTAATTCTTATGAAACCAAAAGAGGAAAGGAAAAAAAAAAGAAAAAGAGGGACAATCCTTTTGCTGCTGCTGCTGCTTTAGACAATGTGTAGTAATCTTTTGTTACATTTTCTTCATAGATATATGAAGACCCTATATGTAGCCATACCTTCCAGCGTGTTAATCCTTGCTTTAAAAGAAGTATTAATCCCATATACACACAAGCACACACACATGCACAAACCCTCTTCCTGTCTCCATTTCCCTCTGTGTCTCTCTTTATCTGATATTTACAATGTGACTGCGATATGTGAGAATAGATCCATGATCGACCATGAAGCTTCCCTTTCCCAAGGATTAAAAAAAGGGTGGCGCCACAACCTTTATTGGTTGCAGAGAAATTTTTTTATGCACCTGCAAGTTGGCAAGAAAGCTTCCTTACTCCACTAGTGTAGTACTCAGAGTGAGAAAGAGAGAAGAGAGAGAGAGAGGGAAAGAAGAAAAGCTAATAAAGCCTAAAGGGTAGGAAGAATACAACGCACTTCCATGCGTGCACATATCGAGGAAGCTTCTATCTTTATGTGCACAAAGTTAAGAGTCTTAACATTTAAAGCTGAAGGATGATGCATCAGCAAATGAACCCCACCTTTGTTTTTATTTTATTTTTCTTTTAAAATATATTGCTTTCTAGATTTTAAATTTTTTGTCACCATGGAGCATTAAATTGTTTCAAAACATTTATTATTTTTAAAAATTAATAAAAGGTTATTTGTTTTTTTAATGATATCTTTATATATTAATATTTCATGGAACTATTTAATTAATGTATAATTTATACTCATTTTTTATTAAGAATATTTTAAATAAGATTGACTATTTTAACACAACAAATAGTGTAATTGTTACTTTTTTAAAAAAACATGTTCCATTTCACATGGAAGGGATATTGCTAGTATTTCAAAGCATGCATGCATGGCCTACTCACATTGATTTAGGAAACAACTCTCACATATATAACTGACATACAGTGTTTTCTTTCTAATTAGCGTAAGGTAGTTGAGCAGTCAAGCATGCACGTTCTTCCATGCACATGTAAATCATTAGAAGTTTCATTCCAAGCACCTTTGTGTTCTGTTTACTATCCCATTCACCGCTTTGGGTCTCGTAAAAAATTCCCTATAGCTCTCCCTAACAAAGTACTAAAGCACGGAAGCTTCTTTTGTCCCCCACTGCCTCTTCCCTTCAATTCCCCCTCACAAAACACTCAATAGTTTCCAAGAAAACCAGCCATAGGATAAGCAGGCAAGAAATATTCACTCTTTTTTGTTCTTTATTTCTTTAGTAGAAAAGAAATCAAACAAAGAAACAGGCACACGCAATATGTAGCCCTAGCTAGATCTATGTAACATTAATAAATTTTTGAAGTGTTTTGTCTCACCGCAAACATTGCCTAGTTGTTGGCCAATTACAGGGTTCGATTTGTTGAATTGAAAATGATATGTTGGGGGGTTTAGCTAAACATTATATATTATATTATTTGCTTTAATGAAAAGCAAAAGGAACACGACAAAGAAACAACTTTTGATTAGGTTGCATTGATTATCTTAATCATTTGCCTTAAGATTTTCTTTTCTTCTTATATTTCCCCCCTTTTTCTCCTCACTCTTCTTTCGGTCAAGTTGGCTTTTTATGTTGCTTCAATTTTCAAGTACTGTTCAATGTGACTTGATTTTTCGGGAGCAGAAACCTTAATGCCTGCATGCCAAGTACATTTGTCAAATTAAGAAAGGAATTTGGAGAAAGCTTGGTCCGAGATTGTTGTTTGCTGTCATTTGTGATGGTGAGTATGTAGATTAATTAATTAATTCCAATGCTGATTAGCGTTGCCTTTATATGCCTTTACTTTGTTCTCAAGCAATGTAGGGCTTTTTCCGTAGGAGGTAAAACAAGGAAGAAGCATCAATTCCGCATACTTAGAAAGTTTTAACTAAACTTGTCATATTTACACAAACCCGCTACATCGATGCACTGAATATTTGCTTGAGATCCATTAAACAAATTGACCGTGTGTTACTTTATGTTAAGTTTGCAAAGCTTTATCTCTAACATGCGTTTTCTCATCTGTGATATCCGACGTCTTGAATAACAAAGCATAAACGTATAACTAATTTGTAGTAAATTTTGAAATCAACATGATTTTATTTATATATATACATTTGATTGATAATATATAGTTGTACTTATTAATCTTAAATAAAAATAGGTGTTCTTATGAGAAAGCACATTTTACATATGTTGAAATTTAATTTGGTTCTCCACTCTATTTACCACTTCTCTCACTCAAAATCATAGAGTTAATAAGTTAAATGTGTGTTTAGATAAACTTATTTTGAAAATTAATTTATTTTCTTTGTCTCATTTATAAACTTAAAAAAAGTGATTTTTGTACAAAATAAAAGCACAATTATAAACTTTATCACCCAAGTTTTATTTTCACAAATTTTCTATTCAAGTTTTCAATTTTTGTGCGTTTTACTACCTTTGATGAAAGATGAATGATTTTAAATGACTTTTACATTAATTATAACTACAACTAATATAGAAAGTCATTTTTCTGCATCAATTATAACTACAATCCAAATACAAAAATCTAGAAAAATGAATTTTTACATAATTTTATTACCAACATAATGATAAATTACACAAAAATTGAAAATTTGGATAATAAAATTTATAAAATGTTAAAACTTAGATGGTAAAATTCGTGAAAAAACTTGAGTGATAAAATTTTCAAAATAATAGTAAATAAAATTTGTGAAAATAAAACTTTAGTGATAAAATTTATAAAATAATAAAATTTTGGTAGCAAAATTTACAATTAAGCCAAAAAAAAGTTATAACTATACATCTAATATAGGATATTCTGTAAACTTATTTTTAATTTAGGTTATTTAATTAAAAAGAACATAATTAAAATAATGATTACCAGTTGTTGCGTGAATGATCAATGGCTACTCGAATGTGATTTGACTAACTTTGCTCCAACGAGTCCAAAATTCGAATCAAGTGATTTGAATGTCAAAAGAGAAAATTTACCTTTTAACTGGATAAGGATTCTCAAGTTACTAAAGCAAACACTTAATTGAAGGTGAAAGCAAAAGGAATACAAAACCACTTGAACAAAGATAAAGAAATGAAATTTAAAACTTAAAGAAATAAATTTGTCTAAGAAAAATAACTATAGGAAAATATAATTGTATTGATTGATTAGTTTGAGTTCTTTCAAACGTTCTCAAACACATATTTACACTAAAACACCTAAAATAACTACCTATGATCGTGTTTGACCATTATTGGCTCCTCAGCTCCTATTTTCCAGGCACGAACTTTTGCTCGTGGGATTCTGCTAAAACTAATGCTCTAACTGCTCCTGTTGTGCTCCATTGTTTTTTGGATCCAACTTTGAAGTGTGTTTTATTTGTTACATGATTGTATGTGCACATGAAAATTGGGTAGAAATTCTTTGATGATAGGCTCACCCATGCACCCTTGAAAGATGTTTTTTATGCCAAGTGGTTCAATGGACCTTTCTGATGTTCAAAAGCGATTCAATGATCTTGCGAGGATTTGAATCCCTGAACATACCTTAACTTGTAGGATTCTTTGAGGATGAATCCTGATTGGAAGACAAAATAGATATTACTTGTCTCATTGCTTGTGTGCTGTTTTCGGTTATGTGCAAAGCAGAGGTCAAAATGTCATCATTAGAAGTTCATTGACCGACTTTCTTGTTCTTAGGTTTTTTTAGTGAAGCAACCAATTTCTACTGATGACATTGCTAGCACTTGAAGAAAAGGCACGTCTAATGGGCAACATGTGACACAATGACTATATGCAATGGATGTTTCTTTATTCCAAAATAATGGACAGAAAAGGAAAGAAAAAGAAAAACGTTGTTGCATTCAAGTTGAGGCATATGTTTTGTTCTGACTCACAGTCACGCTCATCCATTATGTTTAGGTTGTGTGATTGTGAGTACGACTGTGTCTTTAATAGTGCAAATGTGCTCGCTTAGTGTCTCTATATCATTGATGCCACTGGAATAGGAATGGAGTAGTTGCAACCTACCCAGCCTTTAATTGTGGAATGAAAGAAACATCCATTGCATGTAGTATTTACGTCACACGTTGCTCAACAAACATCTCTTTTCACTGACTGCCTGCAATATTGAGTGTACGAATTGGTCACTTCACTAATAAAACTCCTAAGCAGGAAAGAGCCAGTCGATGCCTTTCTAATGACACGTTTTAATCTCCTTCTCTAATGATTGTGGGCAACACATAAGTAGTGAGACAATTAATATAGTTATTGGTTTTCTTCCGTTCACGACTTATCCTCAGAAAATCGTGAAGCCAAGCTACTTTTAGGAATTAAATCCTTGCAAGGTTAATGAATTGCTTCAAAACATCAAAAAGGTCAAGCCCAACAGAGAATCTGGTAACACTTTCAAACAATCTTATCAGAGTCAAACCAATCATCGACTCGATCAAGATATTGGATCATTAGACTAGGGGTCTATCCAATGAATCTCTAGTTAACCAGCATGAATAAGTGTAAATAAAATATAAAGATCAAAATATAATATATATATATATATATATATATATATATATATATATATATATATATATATATATATGTATATATATGTACTGTCCTGAACGTGGACACCTGTCAACCTTACTACATGTCAACCTATTTGGCACTTATAGACACATGTCAGTCTTACTACAAGAACGTGGACACCTGACTCTTAGCAGTCAAGCTCCCTAACAAAAAAGTTATCTCTAACCTAACTAATATTTAAATGTATTTGAATATCTTATCTATTGGCAGATATTAAATTATTTATAACGTCACATTATTTACAAGGTACGATTGTGAATATTTATCTCTAACATTATCTATAAGTTATCGGCTATTATCTACAAGCCGGGAATTATCTGTAAGGTTACAACAACTCCTACAAACAAAGACCAACACCTTCGCTCAACTAATATAAATACAGGTTCCATCAAATCCCTTTACACGACTAGCTCACACACTCAGCACACGACAACAAGCTTGTGCCCCCCCCCCCCCCCTCTCTCTTTCACTCATACCGGCTTTACATTTGTTTTGCAGGTCCCCCTTCTTGTCAAAGACACTTCTCCAAGCCGACGTGTGCAGTTCAGGACCCCACTCGACCATGTCTATCCTAACGTGTCACGGTTCTGAATTTTGGTAAGAATATATATTATATTTCACTTGTAATAACACAACACATAAAATAATCTAGTGGTAAGTTCTTTTGTTAGAGACTCTTAAGTCATTGCATTCGATTCTAATGGATGTCTTTTTGTATTTTCATTAAAATGGCTTTGTGTAGGACACTACAACACTACAAAATCTGTAAACCAAAAAAAAGTTGACACCTAAGAACAACTTTAGTATCAGATCTTGAGCAAGAGTCTTGAGCTCAAGATCTGATCTTCACTAGGTCTCCCAATAAAAGAGTTGGACAGATCTTCAATATGGAGAATGGGTTCTTGTAGAACCCTTAAGATTTGCACATTGTTAAAAAAAACAATTTTTTACTCTCTCTCCCTAACAACAAAACGTGGGAGGAGAATAGACCAAAAAATTGGACAGAAGGAAATGAACAAAGAGATGAAGAACAAGAAAGCAAAATACAGACCTAAAAAACAAACAAAAAATAGACATACTGGCAAAGGGGGGTCGTGACAGAGTTCTGGAAAGGAGAAAAGGGGTCACGGTGGAGGATAAGGGGGAAAGGGGGCTCGCAGCGAAGGGGAAGGGGGAAGAGGGTGGTTCGTAGCGGAGGAAGAAGAAAAAAAAAAGGAGGAGGAGGAGGCCGCTGCAGCGGGGAAGGAAGTCGTGGCGGTGGAGGAAGAAGAAGAAAGAAATAAAGAAAGAAAGAAGCAACGTATGAGGAGAGAGGGAGGAGAAAAAAAAGAAAGAAAAGGCAACAATTGAAAGGAAAGGAAAAGGAGAAAATAAAAGAAAAAAGACAACAATGAAGAAGAGGTAGGCAGTATGGGAGATGAGGAGGCAGTGTGTATACAAAGTGATCGTTACTATGTGTATATAGTGATCGTTACTGTGTACACGATGACCGTGTCACTTAAAAAATGGGTGCACAATAACGAAAAAATTCTAAAGTAATGTTGTTGCTGATGGTGCAAAAAAAATTTGTTGTTACACACAAAAACATCCTATAAATTGGTTCAATACACAAAAAATTTGTACATACAATTTTATTAATATTTATAAAAATTTTCTTCCATGTTTCATTAAATTTAATTACTTAATTAATTATATTTAATTTAATAAATATATAAATAAAATATTTAAAAATGTGATCTATGTAAAACCTACAAAAAATTATCTAAGATTCAAAGAGATCTTCAATCCTACGTGGTACTATGCGATCCACCAAAAAATAGTATAAGATCCCAATTTAAAATTTATCACTAAAAATGCTCTAAGAACAATGTTACAAGACCTTCTCCACATTAGTGCAACTGGATGTGATGTCTTGGGTCAAGCGTAAAAGTTTTTCCACCACAACAACTTTGTTGCCTTGTGTTGCGTGCACAAAATTAGTCCCAAACTAGTCAACTAAATAAGGGTACGACTAGCTACAAGTTTCACCGATTAAACCCGGGCCAGACGCATTTTTTATCCGATGGAAAACTCAACCCAATCACTGTGTGGTTTCCGATTCAATCGGGAGGGTTGAGTCGAGTCTGATAACATCACTTCCAAAGGTTTGACCAATTTCGACAATCATTTTGAAATCAGCCTGTGAACACAAAGAATTAGAAATTCTTGGTGATAACAACCACATCCATAAGAAGATTAGACAGCACAAACGTGGCACTAGAGAGAACATTTGAGTAGTACTCAATTCAACAAATGAAATCAACACTAGAAAGATCACCAAGTTTCATGAATTATTTTGAAATTAAAGATGATTTACCCCACAAGAATCGTCTCTTTTAGTCTATTCTTGTGATTAAAAATATCAATAAATAAGAATCTCATAAACTACAGTTAGGAAATTGTAAGGTAACCATGCACAACAACATCCATTAAGTCTAAGACTACCCTAGAGTTTCCTAGCTGCAATTTATTAGATTCTTGCATATTGGTGTTCTTAATTACAACAATAGACTAAAATAGGTGATTCTTAGGGGTAAATGATTTTTAATTTCAAAACAATTCTAAAGTATCATATCCCCAAATGTAGCATGGTTGTAAATACCATTTACCCAAATATATTGGTGTTCTTGCTAGTTTTGACTACATTTGTTGAATATAGTACTAATAAATGTTCTCTCTAATTAATGCCACATTTGTTTGTATCAATGATTGTTATAGAATATCCTACAAACATTTTTTGAAAGTGATTTAAAAATTAAATCACCTCACTCCTTTCATATTTTCTTTTGTATATGTGTGTGGTACAACGATGCTGCTGGCAAAAGAAAAGATGAAGGATACTAACAATTAGGATATTTAGACTGAGAAAGACTTAGAGGAAACAAGAATGGATTATAGGGAGGACTCATACTAGATGTCGATGATTTACATCACTTTTGTTGACTTTAGGTTGGGAGGATTTAGTGTAGATATTGCTTTGTGTGTGTGTTTATTTTATCCTTCAACAAATTCTATAAACCACTCCTTAATCACAGTAGTTATCATATAAAAAACAACTTCTCAATTACATCAGTTGTTTTCACCCTCAACTCATTTTCTATTTAATTATTTATTATATGTTTAAATATATTTTTAATCCCAGAAATATAGTCATATTTTTTTCTGGTCCCTAAAATTTTTTCTTTAAGAAAGGCATTTTCTTCTTTTTCTACAAACATGGACACTCTAACTTGAAGTGTTCAAATGTCCTGCATTCATAACACACGACTGGACTCCTCTCTTTTATTTCCTGCACAGACTTCTTTGAGTAGTTTCTTATTTTGGATCCACCTTTCTTTTATGACATAGCATGTATCTTTCTGGATAGGAAAGAAAGTTTGTCCTCACTAGACTCATCTTCTTTAAACGGTCCCTTTCAAGATTCTTAAGCTTTGAGACTTTGTACGATGATCTCTTTTTGGGTTTCTAGATACCTAAGACAAAAAATTATATTTTTCAAAAAATTTAAATATTAATTGTATTAATAGATAATGGTATCTGGGATAATTTATATCATGTCTAAAATTTATTTATCTAAACTGATTTATGATTTTCTCTATTTTGAAGTTATAATTTATTATCTTAAAAAATACAAAAAATTATTCGTGTCATATAATTAAAATGAATTCTTAAATATCTTTAATTTGATTATTCTAAAAATCAAAATCAAATTTTAAACATCTTAAATATTAACTTTAATATTTATCTATAATATTTTTATGTCATTTTATAAATTGGCAAAATCAGCATTCAAAATCAACTATTAATATTGTGTTGAGAACCAACACTAATTGGTCCAAATGGTAGTGTCTTCCATCCCTTAACCAAATTGTCTGTGATTTGAATTTTAGCCTTGACTATCAAATAGATCATGTTGTGAGGGAATACTCATCTTGTATGCACTCATGATCTCCCACCTAAATTAGTTGTTGTTTTCAATGATAAATACTTCATATAAATACCAAGATAACAAAAAAAATATTATGGTAAGAAATGAGTCACCATGTAAAAAAATGTAAAATATAAACTCCATATATGTAACAAAACAAGCATATTATCATATTATTTTTGGAGTTAAATTGAAATAAGAATTTGAAATCATTGATCAAAGAGAGAAATTTTGGCAGCTATAAACACATAATCATAAAAACTGATCAAATAAATATTTTAAGAAAAGATATATCAAATAAGAAAATGAGTCTGGATAGTTGGAGAAATTCATAAGTGGAATTTTAGGTAAAGTTTCACCACTTCATGAGGTGAAAGAAAATTCAAATTAAAAGAGAAAGGATGTGAATGAGAGAGGGGACATGATCAGCTGCCATCGTTGGTTCTCACCATGTTCAAATCTACCACCCTGGATTCTTGTCATGTCCACATTTGCCACCATGGGTTCTTGCCTTGTTCAGATAGATCTATCGTCATGTGTGCTCTCTTTGTTCCGATCTCGTGATGTTCAAAATCTACCACCGTGGGTTCTCATCATGTCCACATCCACCATTGTGTGTTCTCTCTTTGTTCATATCTCACGGTGTTCATGTCTTCCATGGTAAGTTTCACCTAATATTGATTCCCTTCTTTGTTTGGTTCTAATTCACTCATAGTTTAGTTGGATGCATGTGATTTAGATTATGTTTTGCAGTTTCAGTTTTATGACCTGTTTTTCTTTTATATTTTGTTCAAGGTTAAATTTTGGTAATGAAAAAAATGGTGTTTTTAATGTGTGAAGGATGTTGGGAACTCTAATTTTGGATGTGTTTGTTGTTGGTTTTTGTTAAGCATCTAAGCATTTGCTACCTTGTATCAATTGATGCTTTTTGTTGAATATTTAAGTTTGCTTCCCCACTGATACGAACACTTATAACCAAAAAAAAATGAAAATTTTTATCGGTTATAACTATAACTAATGTAAAAAGAGTACTTTTTACATCAATTATAGTATAACCATGTAAAAAAAATATGCATTCCACGTTAGTAATTACATTGATCATATAATCGATGTAAAAATCATTTTTAACTGATGTAAATAGTCTCTTCTATAGTACAGGTTCAATTCATATCAAATTTACAACTATAGATTTTATTGCAGCATCATAAATTTAGTTTAATTTCTAAATATATTCAACCACTTTGCGAATGCTTTTTAATTTGTTTCATTTATCATTTTCAAAATGATATCGAACAAAATAATAGTGGCAATGGATCTCTAGTATTTTCATCTGGATTCTAATTCCATAAACGTCATGATGAGTATTGGTGAGGACCTTCTTTTTGGGTCATCAATGTATGTTAAGCCAACCAAAACTAAATCATTAAGCATGCATATTCAAATTTGGATGAGTTGTGAAAGATAGGCAGCATTGTAGGGCATCCTTTATGCATGGCATCTCCAAAACAAATGATAGACATGAGATTTTATGATTTCTTCTGTATTATTTTAAGGTTTTATCCAAAGAAACGATTGATGATGAAGTGTTTGACAAAAGGGTTAAATATATGGAATTGCTGGCAGTATTAGCTCATGAGTACTTGTGGTACTTGCCTACATGAAGCTTCACTAGCTAGATATGCCATTGGTTGAAATGACTCCAATCAACGTTGAATCAATTATGAATATGGTAATCAAGTTATTTATAATCAATTTAATGGTTTGGAACTATTCAAACATTGTCATTGCTATTGAAACTATTCAAACATTGTCATGTGGCAATATAATTACAAAGCCTAAAAAATTGTCATTGCTATTGAAACTATTCAAACATTTTCATTATAATTGTAGACACAATTGAAAATTATAGCCACGTTTTATGAACATATTGCTCTGTATAGTGTGATTTCATGATTTCTCTTTCTCTAATATTTTCACTCACTATGTTTTTGGTGTCGTTTTGGTGGCTATTAAATAAAATCAATGATCAAATTTATACTACAATATTGTTCCACAAAGAAACAATAGTGAGATCTTTGTTAGGATTGGAAGGAAGAAATGATGACCGATTGCATGTGATAAGTATAACATGTATGCTTCCATGAAGTACATGCATATGCGAATTCCAATTCTTAATTAGTATCATAAATTTCGTAGTCTTAATGTTAATAAATCTTAATTTTCTTTGACATAGTTAAGATGACTTATTATGTATTTAGATAATTAAATTTCAAAATTTATTTGCATTTGTAAAAGTTACGACATTGGTTAGAATTAACTGTGAATTCTATTAAGCCTGGTAAAATCTTTCTATGAAAACTTTATGTTCTCATCAAGATGTATGAATTACATTGAAAATGTCTAACATAACAATCTTACATATAAATTTATATTCAAACACTTTAAATTTATTGCCTATTTCAACCATTTCCAATATATATTAGTGCAATTGTAATTATTTTTTGAAGGATTAGATTGTGTACATATGCCGCATGTCAAACTATCGTGTATTGATACCATATATGTTTATAAATCTGTAAAGCATGCAATCCATTTAATGTTTTTAAAGAGTATGCATGAAAGATTTACATATAATAAAGTCGTCAGATAAAAATTTAACTTGAAAAAACTTATTCGCCTCATATATTGTAGAGAAGTACTTGTCACACCAACAGCCATAAAGTGCACATAGAAAAGAGATGTAAAAGTAATATTTTTCCTCTATAACTAAGTTTGGTACTTTCATATTATAATTAAAGTACTCATTAACATGCACTATTTTCTCTTTCATCTTCTTTCTAATTCATTTTTTTGTCTAATCTTCCATTTTAATCACAACACTTATAACATCTATTACTTTCTCTTTACCTTTTTTTCTTGTTCTTATCTATTTTTCTCTCACTAGTAGAAAAAAAGATTTTCAAAGTTTGTTCTATTTCACATTCCATAATGATTCTAGAATCATATTTCAAATTGTCATGAAAAGTCAATATTTTTTACGATGGTTTTTAAACTATCTTAGTATATTAATTTTTATATCGATTGTCATAAAAAATCGTTTTAAAATGTCTTTTTTATAAAATAAAAATAAAATTAAAATAATTTTTTCAAAAATCGTATGAGACTTTTTAAAATAATTTTTCAAATAACTGTCTTATAATGTCTTTAGAAAATTGATAATTCTAAGATGATTTTAAAAAAACCATCTTAAAAAATATATTAGAATGTCTTTTAATAAAATGAAGGATTCTAAAATAGTTTTCCATATGATTGTCTTAAAAAATTAAAATAATTCCTCTGTTCGATTAAAAAAAAAAAATACAACAATAAAAGATACAAAGTTGTTATGTTGAAAATAATAATTATTAAGATTATTAAGATTCCTCTTTAAAAGTAGAAAATATTTTCTCAAACTAACTAATCTATTGATATTTCATCTTCTACATTATATCAATACATTTTCAATGTAATATAAAGATATACGCTACATGATTCATTGTGTATGTAAAACGGAATATCAATACATTTTCAATGTAATATAAAGATATACGCTACATGATTCATTGTGTATGTAAAACGGAATGTTTTAATGACATTGTCGTATTTTCAAAATTAGTCTAAAATTAATGGATTATTGTTAAATATTTGAAAATAATCTAGTCTTATAAAATAATAAAATAGCCTTTTCTTTCATGACATTATTGATTGTACTAAATCAATTAGCATTGGTAGATTTTTTTAGAGCCGGAAAACTACACAAACTGACTCGATCGATAACCCCAAAAATCAGTACTAGAGTATCACCAAGATTGGTTAAGAGTATACCCTCAGCATAGGCCAGCGGGCCAGTTTCTCGAGAATATGATGGTGCTTAAAATGGTGAAGATGAAAGTACATGGCACTGGATACTGACTCTCAATCACTTCCCATGACTAGAGATTGGTTGATCATGTTTGTGTGTGCTGAGATATGGATCCATAGGAGCATATCGAGTCATGAGTGTCAGATGAAAACTTAGGTCAGGCCTTATAGACTCTTGCATTCATTTTTTTTAGTTGTTTGTATCAATGATTGTTATTGGATATCCTACAAATATTTTGTGAAAGTGATTTAAAAATTAAATCACCTTACTCCTTTCATCTTTCCTTTTTGATTGTTTGTGTGTTTTAAACTACCCCTCTGAAGATTCTTAAGCTTGAGACTTTGGAAGATGATCTCTTTTTGGGTTTCTAGATACTTAAGTCTACTGATTTTTCTTTTCTTTGTCCTTCATCTTCCATCAACTCTATATCATTTGAGCGTTCCAAGAAGCTATTACATAAGAAAAAAATTATGTTTTTCAAAAATTTAAATATAGCGTACACAAGTTTTTTATATTTAGGGACTTTATGAAATAAATTTGATGCACAAAAATTAGGCACACAAAACTAATATTTAACCTATTAAGTTTTTATTTATACAAATAATTTATATTTAAAATAATAAATTACTTGTTAATTGATTTAATAATTAGTGTGTGTACAATCAGAGACATTTACTTTAATTTATGAAATTTTTGGGCAACTATCTCCACAAAATTTTAATTTTTTTAATATATTTGTATAATTAAAAGTTACTCTTAAAACATAATTAAAATAATCAATATATTATAAGTATCACTCTTACAAATTTATACTCTCTCCGAACCCAAACGCCTAATGTTTAAGGTTAATAAATAAAGCTTAAGAAATATTAAATACTACTAACAAAATACATATTTAGACTAAAATACCTTCATTTCATGTCGATGATGAAAGTAGTTGTAGAATCTAACTTATACTAAATATAAGAGTACACGTAGAAAAAAAATAACTATAACCTGAATAAAACATCAATAGTTTTGGGGAAAAGAATCATTACAAGCCAAGTGCACACAAAAATCTTTTCAATTTTCTTCTGTCCTCTATCTACCTATTACTTTAAGAACAATATCACATGCTTTTTAATGTTGTGGGAACACCCGAAAAGGCTGGCTGCAAATACAAACAAGCATCAACTTTGTCAGTTATTATATATTAAGTAGTACATGTTTGTGAACCTTATAAAATACAATACATCTAGAACCAGCCAACCAAATTAAAGTCTCCTTTTTTAATTGCATGGTCTCAATAATGCCACCATTCACCAATTAGTCTTTCATTTCAAACCTCATCACCACTCCAATTTCTTTTGAGCTTAGGTCCTGTGGGTCCCTCCTCTCCCAACAACTCTTTTGGCAAACTATCTTCAAGGCCTTGCAAAGCAGGGAAAACCTTCTCCAACTTGTCCAACACCTTTGCAATGTCATAGGTGATTTTGGGACCCCATTGCCTGAAAAAGTTTAGCCAAGGCGGTTCTACAATTGCTGACCCCAAATACTCACCAGAAACAACCTCAAAACCCACCCCCATGTCAATCACCTTCTCACTCCTCTTAGTTTCATTCTTTATTCCAATCCCATCAAGGCCTTGCATGACAAGTCCTACTTTTGGATAAATGGCATGGCCATTCAAGGAGGAATAGCACACTGCTTTGTTCCCACTTTGGAACTCAAGTTGAGGAGCCTCAACCCATTGGCCCTTGCTGTGTTGTGAGAGATACACCCTTTTTAGTTCTCCATTGAAGTTGCTTACTCTTAGTGTCACATGCTCCCAGTCTCCAATATGCTCTCCTATTTTCCCTAGTGGGATATCTATGAGTCCTACTTTGGCTGTTCCAGGCCCATTGAATGGGTAGAAAACCCACATGACAAGGTCAGTGAATGTTCCACCAAACATTGGTTTGGCATGAACATAGGCTTGGCAACTCTTGAAATCACCCTTTTTCACCCTCTCCTTGTTGGCTTTGTCAGAAGGAAGGTCCAACCAAAACTCACCATCATTGTTGCCACCTTGAGGAAGGTTAGAGCCTGTAGGGTCTATTGCCACAGGTTTGGACTCTTCTCCTTTCTTAACAAGCAATGCCCCATTTGTGAAATACCACTTGGTGGAAGCAGGTTGGAAATCTTCATCAGGATGCAAGTACATGAATGGAGAATAAGCTTGGACTAGTGCCCTAACTTGGGGCAAATTAGGCATTGAGGAGGAGAAGTTCATGCTGGTGTTCTTCAAACAAGCAATAGGGAGAGGGGAAGGAGCTTCACAATTATGAGCAAAAAATGTTCCTACAAGAACACCAGGTGCTTGAGTCCCTCTATTGCTTGGCCTCACTTCATGAACATTGAAACCTTTCTCATCACTGCTCTTGGCTGGTCCCCAAATCCATGAGTTTCTCTCACACTGGTCTGTGAGATCTGACCTAACACACCTGATTTTGTCAAGTGAGGGTTTCTCAGGTGTGGTGGTGACAACATGGCCTAAGGTTTTATAGCCATCAGGTGCTGTTGGTAGCCAAATGTAGCCATCTTTGTCTTGCTTGATCTTTTGGGACTTGCTGCTCCACACCAGTGTGTAATCAACTGGTTTCTTCAAAGCTCCATTGTTATCACCTGAAGATGATGATTCATCTTTTGCCACCAGAATTGATCCAAAAAGAGGCTTGTTGTTGGGTTGGCTGTAGTGGCCTAAGGTAAAGAATCCTTCAGGTACTCCTGCTGGCTCAAAGAAAGTTGCCCCTGCATCACCTGGTCCACCTTCTAGGGTTTTCCAAACTTTGTTGAATATTGAAATTTGAAACAGTTTTAGCCCTCCTATGTTGATGGTTCCAGTAGCAAATTCACCACCTACATGAAAAGTTTCAATTCATGAGACCATTAAGAAACATATAATTAGAAGGTTTTAAATTACAGTTCTTGACATTGCGAGAAATTGCGGCAAATATGACTGATGCAGTCGTAATTGCGATCACAATACATTAGTTGAGTCAAAAAATCTTGATGTTGCAACCAAAATCACAGTTGCGGCATGTGGTTTTTTAAAATCATGATTGGAAGTAATAAATAACACTACAATATATATCAAGAAGGAAAAGGGGGAAAAGTTCACCTTGTGGCCAAACTGGTATATTTGCTGGAAGCTTAAATGTAGTGTCGATGGGAAGAGTTTCTATCTTGTTTGAAGAGGATTGGTTCTCCATGACTGTGTTTTTCTAGGACAAAAGGAGATGGAGTATTAATTTTTGTGTGATAATAAATGTGTTGGTTGTTATATATAGCGAATGTATCAGTTTTTATAACGTGGCATAGAATTATACTTATTTCTGAATATATGTGTTCCCACACACCAAACTTCTCATTTCCAAGCAATCTTATCTTCAAGGTAATTTGCTCATATATTTTAAACCAAGTGTTTGTATGAATGAATGTTTTTCTTTCAACTATTTAAATACTTCTTCGTTGATTATGAATCTCACGTTTATTAGCTAAACCTTGCAGAGCAAATAGCTGTGATCAATTTTTACTAAGTAAAACAAAGCAATATAACGTGATATTGAATTGAACTTGTCAAGTACACACTGTGTCAACTACCAAAGAATTAATATGCAGTAATTATATATATATATATATATATATATATATATATATATATATATATATATATATATATATATATATATATATATTTCGTACTTTTAAATGTTTCTTATTGAGTATGTAAAAAATATATTAAACACAAGAACATCTACCCCAAAAGTCAATGCCAAATAATTAGATCACAACCAACATCTCCACCCCAGGAGTGAGTGAGTGTGTGTTTTAATAATCACAACAACCAAATAATTTTTCGGAAGTAAAACAATAATGGTAAGTATCCAAATACTTTGGGGAAACATAAGATCTCTTATATAGTAATTTGCAATTAGTAGCCGTATAAATATATGCATAGATAAGTTTTGCGTGAAAATGGTATGATTAAAGTTGTAGTCAATTATCATTTAATATTAACATGACAACGATGGGATGCAACCCATATCCATATATAATACATTGAAAAAACAAATACTAGAACTACATAGAGGATTATACCTTTTATATTAATTTTTTCTTGCTATATCTATCTTAAACTAAAATTAGGTTTTACACTATTTAATTGATACTTTCATTCATTGTTTACTGACGCTGCTAATGTACCTTTTGTTTATTTAGAATAATATATAAAATCTGCACTCCACATCATTAGCTTCTGTTAATTGTTTGATGCTGACTTATATGCAACTTGAACAATTCAAAGTACTAATGCACGTTTTCTTCATAACTAGAAAGTCACTCGAGTGCATGTATTAAATAAGAAAAAAAAATCTGGTATTTAGTTGTAGGATGATGACATAACTTTTATGTTTAAACTTAAAAATGAATTAAAAATGTCATCAAGATTTTAACATGTTTACAATCATAATTTGAGGATTTTCTTTAAAAACTATAACTATAAGTTTAGAGAATTAATTTATTTTTTTACTGCTGAGAATTAATTTTCTAGTAGTTTTGTGCGAAAGATCTTATGAATTGCTTAAAGACATGAATTAAAAATATATTGGAGACACGTTTTCTTTTCTTCTTCTTTTTCAAACACTCTGTTCTTAATTAAATTTTTTGAATATTGACTCATAAAATTCACCCGTTAATAAAGTGTGTCAGATTACTGTTACAACCGACAATCATAATCATCATAAGAAAGTTATGCATGATCCATTAAAAAAAATCTTAAGAAAACCGAAATTAGTTGTCTTCAGAAGATGCCCTTATTTTATAATGATCATTAGTTTTTCGCGGTAATTAATACCTTCTCTATAGCCGGATTACTATAACAATTTTTTTCTGACCATATTATTTTTATCTACCAGAAAAGATTTCTACCATATTTTATTATTGAATAATATTTCTCTGATGTCTGACAGATGACAGATACTATATTTCACAATCCTATATAACATATAGTGATTTTTTAATGCGAAACAACCTTTTGGCTCAGGATTCCAAATATATTTTTAACGTATTGAGCTTTTGTTGATAATGTTTAAAGGAGAACATGTGGGAGCCGTCTTTTTTTTTTTATATATATATAATAGGTGATTGTGATTTGTGAATTTGGTTAGGGTTTTTTTCGAAATAAAAAAGTTAAAAGATTTAATTCAGTTTTTTTAGCCGCAATAATGAGAACTTAAGTCTAAATTATGTTTTTGTAACATTCCAAATTTATAGAAAGGATTATTCCTAGCTTAAATGAGGAATCTTGCTTAAGCAACAATGTGCATAAAGGAGGTCAGAGGGAGTTTAGCTTAAGCAATAAGTATTTCTAGCTTAAACAAGAACTCCTTCTAGCTTAAAGCAAGAAGTGGTTCAAAGAATATCTTTAGGATCATTTTTAAGGGAGTTGTTGGATAGTATAAAAGTTGTAGTTATTTAGTTATTTTCTTTGCCTTTATGCTTGTTCATCCATAAGTGTTAATTTGTTGTTGTTGATATGTATTTAAATCCTTAAGTCCAGTCATTGGAGATGACAGGTAGGAAGGTGTCATATATATGACCATAGGAAATTTTAAATATATTTTATTGTTATATTTTACTCCTTGTGTTTTTAACTCTCTTGATTGTATATTGGATCCTCACTATAGTTAGTAGTGAGTTTTCTTTCTATTGTATGTTAGGTAACTTAAGTTTGTTAGAGTTAGTTGACAATTAGCATAATTTTCTATATAAACTGTTTTGTAACAACTTTTCAACTGGGTTGAATAATACAAGATTTCTCTATCTCGGTTTTCTCTTCTCTTATTTTTTCTCTCAACTCCATTATGGTGTTCAGAGCTTTGGTGGAAACCTAGCCTTCATTCATGGCTTTTGCTTCTTCTCCTCCTCTTTTCCCTCCATCGTCTTCCTCGTCGCCAACTTCTTTGAAGCAGTTTTCGCATTCGATTTCTCATAAACTACATGTGACAAATTATCTTCTATGGCTTCAACAAGTTGAGCTTGTGATCAAGAGTCGTCATCTTCATCACTTTCTTGTTAATCCTTTGATTCCAAAAAAATATGCCCTTGTCAAAGATTGCGATTCTGATACAACTACTGAGGTGTATCATGGTTGGAAAGAACAGGACCAATTCTTTCTTGCTTGGCTCCGATCGACCATTTATGGTGATATGCTTACGCATGTTATTGGTTGCAAATCGTCGTGGCAGCTATGGGATCGTCTTCAATTGCATTTTCAATCTCTTACTCGGGCTCGTGTTCGTCAGCTTCGCAATGAACTCCGATGTCTCTCCCATGGTAATCGCTCCACCACCGGTTATCTTCTTTATGTTCAGAATCCGGTTAATGAAATCACTTGGATTAGTGAATCGATGTCTTCATCTAATAAGCATTTGAATTTGATTCTTTACGGTCTTCGGATGAGTATGACCCATCCATCTCGATGATTAGTACAAGATTTGATCCTCTCTCAATAGATGAAGTCGGGACCCCAGGTTCCATCAATCTTACTGAAGGTACCTCTGGTAATTCGTCTATAGAGAATTCCTTTACTCCTAATTTTGCCCAAACAGCAAACCCTAATTCTCAGGTACAGGTCAATTTGACTTCTCAGACTTCTGGTGACAATTCCACCAATGATTATACTGGAAATCAGTTTTTTGGTTGTTGTGGTGGTCAGAACTTTGGCTGTCATAGCCGTGGTGGTTGCAGCCGAGGACGCGGTGGTGGTGGCAGAGGTCATTTCTTCGATGTCCTGTGCCAAATATGTTACAAGATTAGACATGGTGCATCGTTCTGTTATCATCGTCTTGATGAGAACTATGTGCCAACTCTTCCTCTACCCCCTTCCATTATTCAATGGACTTCTTCTGCTCTTCCTTCACAGCAGATTCAATATGCACAACTTGTTCAGTATGCTTACTTTCAACCTCCACCATATGTTATTCAAGCTCCAAAACAACCAACCAACTCTCTTCAAATTTTTTTGACTAGTTCTGCTGCAACACCTTCTCAAAGTTGGTATCCTGATTCTGGTGCTTCTCACCATGTGACCAATATGTCACAAAACATTCAGCAAGTAGCACCTTTTGAAGAACCTATTCAAATAATTATTGGAAATGGTCAGGGCCTCAATATCAATTCCTCGGGTTTATCAACCTTTTCCTCTCCCATTAACCCTCAGTTTTCCCTTGTTCTGAGTAATCTTTTGTTTGTTCCCACTATTACAAAAAATCTCATTAGGGTCAGTCAATTTTGTAAAGACAACAATGTTTATTTTGAGTTCCACTCATATGTTTGTCTTTTTAAATCATAGGATACTAAGTTGGTTTTGCTGGAAGGATTTGTGGGAAGTGATGGCCTCTATCAATCCCCTCAACTCTTTGCTTCCATGCCTCAATCTAAGTCTTACTTAAAATCTTTTCGTTCATCTCTTTCAAACAATATTGTTGTAAAAACTTCTATTGTAAAGACAACTAATTGTAGTACTAAGTTTCTTTTTGTGTCTGCAAATAATACTGTTGTTGTTGATCTTGTTGTTAATACAACATCTTGTAATTCTGTTTCTTTTCCTATTTGGCATTCTAGGCTTGGTCACCATAGTGTTGATGCCATGAAAACTGTGTTTAGACTCTACAATCTTCCCAATATTAATAAAAATTCTTCAGATTTTTGTAATCATTGTTGTATTGGGAAGTCTAACAGACTTCTTTCCTCTAGTTCTCTCATTGTCTATGAAAAACCTGTTGATCTTATTTTTACCGATCTTTGGGGTCCAGCACCATTTCCATCTCCTTTGGCTTTTAGGTATTATGTTACTTTTGTGGATGTTAATACCATATTCATCACTTGGTTTTACTTGCTTAAAAATAAATTTGATACCTTTGAAACTTTTAACCTGTCTAAAACTATGGTTTCAAATCAGTTTAATGCTTCTATCAAGGTTGTTCAGTAAAATTGGGGAGGGGAGTTCAGACCCTTTACTAGGTTTTTGGAGGAACATGGCATTCAACCTAGACTCATTTGTCCCCACACTCATCATCAGAATGGAGTAGTGGAACGCAAACACAAACACATAGTAGAGCTTGGCCTTACTTTGATGTCTCAAGCTAAGCTGCCTCTTCACTATTAGGATCATGCTTTTATTTTCAGTGTCTATCTCATCAACAAATTGCCTTCATCTACTATTGGTAATGAGGTTCCTTATCAAAAGTTGTTTAACAAACAACCACGTTACTACTTTTTAAGGGTATTTGGTTGCTCTTGTTTCCCTTTACTAAGGCCCTACAACAAGCATAAGCTACAGTTCAGATCTCAAGAATGTGTGTTCTTAGTATATTCTCCTTCAGACAAAGGTTACTAATGTCTTGCTGCTGATGGTAGACTCTATATCTCTATTTTTTTATTTTTTTTTTTGCTCTGCAAAAATATATAATATATATTAATTTAGTACCAGAGGTACTTAATTACAAATATTGGGATGCCCAACACAGAATTGGTTCCAAAACTGACTAAAATGGAGTCAGGAGAGGAACCGCAGTTGGCTACCCCAACTAGAACAAACTAGATTAGATACAAACTGTTACATGAACCCTGCAGAAATGAAAACAGTTTTCCCTACCCTGACCTTTTTTTCCTGAACCATCTTTAATTACCTCTGAGGTTCTTGACCCTGCCTCAATCCTCACTGTTTTGTCTACCACCCAACCGGCATTTTCCACTAATGTCACTAGCCATACTGCATCTTCACCATTCATTTCTCCAGATTTTTCCAACCCGCAACCAACCACTTCATTCATTAATCCTAATACCCAGTCCCTCACTACCAATACTGACCAACCTCAAACCGATAACCTTCCCTCACCTGACATAGTTCCTGCCTTAGTCAGACCCACAAATACCCATCCCCTGTGCACTCGTGCAAAATCTAGAATTAACCCTACCTTTCTCCTTGTCTATCTTGAACCTAAGTCCACTAAAGCAGCTTTGAATGATCCCTCCTGGCTCTCAGCCATTCAAACTGAATATGCAACTTTAGTCAAGAATGCCACTCGGCCTCTGGTTGATCTCCCTCCCTCTAGACTGCTATTGGATGTAAGTGGGTGTTTAGAGTGAAGGAGAGAATCCTGATGGTTTAGTCAACATGTACAAAGCTAGGCTTGTTGCCAAGGGCTTCCACCGGCAGTTAGGCTTTCATTACAAGAAGACTTTTTCCCCTGTAATAAAGCAAGTAATTGTTAAACTTGTACTCTCTTGCCATTTCTAACAACTGGTCCTTCAGCAGCTTGATGTTAACAATGTCTTCCTCGATGGCATTCTTGAAGAGGAGGTATACATGTCCCAACCCCCAGGATTTTTGTCTTCTAACAAGCATAAGTGTGCTAGTTACACAAAGTTATTTATGGTCTTAAGCAGGCATCTAGTGCCTGGTTTGACAAACTTCAAGCTACTATTCTTAGCTTCAATTTTAATTCCAGCAAGTGTGATCACTCTTTGTTTTTTCAGAAAATGCTTTTGTTGTCTATATATTAGTCTATGTAGATGACATTATCATCACACAAAACTCATTCACTCACTTGTTCAACTCAATTATGTCTTCTCTTTCAAAGATCTTGGTGATTTAGATTATTTTTTGGAAATAGAAGTGCAAAACCAACCAGATTGATCCCTCATTCTGACTCAATCAAAATACATCAGAGATCTCTTGGCCAAGACTAAAATGGATGAGTCTAATCCTATTTCTTCTCCTATGGTTGGAGGCTGCAAGTTAACCATGCTTGGCTCTCCAAATTTCTCTAATTCTACCTTATATAGGTCAATAGTTGGGGCTTTGCAATATGCTACTATTACTAGACTTGAGATTTGTTTCTCTGTTAACAAGGTCTGTCACTCCATGTCCAAGTCTTCTGAGCAGCACTGTTTGGCTATTAAGCGTATTCTGAGGTACCTCAAGGGTACTATCTCTTGGGGATTACATTTTCAGGCAACATCTCTACAACATCCCATTCCTCTTCATGCTTACTGTGGCTCTGACTGGGCCTCTGATCCTGATTACAGGAGGTCCTTTCTTGGACCTAATCTCATTTGTTAGTGGTCCAAGAAACAGTCTGTGGTGGCCAGATCCAGCCATTGAGACAGAACACAGAAGCATGACTCTTATTGTAGCAAAGGTCACTTAGATTCAGTCCTTGTTGTCTGAACTTCAAGTTGCTCACTCTACTCCTCTCATTCTCTGTGATAACACCAGCACTGTCTCACTAGCTCACAATCTTATTTTACACTCTAGAACCAAGCATATGGAACTGGATTTGTTTTTTGTCCGAGAGAAAGTTTTGAACAAGAAGCTTGATGTTGTTCATGTTCCTACTATGGATCAGATTGCAGATGTTCTGACCAAAGCTTTGTCTCCTTCTTCCTTCATTTCTTTTAGGTCCAAACTCAAAGTGGTTGAAAGACCTTCTTCCAACACCTCTTGAGCTTGCGAGGGAGTATAAGTGTATACTTTATTCCTTTTGTTTTTTTACTCTTTTTGTTGTATTCTGGATCATCACTATAGTTAGTAGCGAGTTCTCTTTCTATTGTATGTTAACTGACTCAAGTTTGTTAGAGTTAGTTGACAGTTAGCATAACTGTATAAATTGTCTTGTAACAACTTTTCAATTGGGTTGAATAATACAAGATTTCTCTATCTCAGTTTTCTCCTCTCTTCTTTTCTCTCAACTTCATTAGTGCACAACATATTCTTTTATCCTTGGAATACTATGGATGTACAGTTGGTACACAAAATATTTCACTAATTGTTGTTGAAATATGATGGGTGCATAGTTGATGCACAAAATATTCTTTTCGTCGTTTGAATACAATAGATGTACAGTTGATGCACAAAGTATGCGAAATATGTAGAATATGTAGAAAACTCCATGGAGTAGAATATGTTGTTGAGAATGTTGTTTGAGTCAAATGTGGTGATTATAGTTTAGATTTTATGTTATGATGAATAGAATATGATGAGATTTTGATAAGAGATGTTTAAAATATCAATCATAATGTTTGTTGTTTTATGGAGACTAGTTGGTGTTTAAATTATGTTGTGGCCTATTAATGTTACATTAAAATGTATAAGAAAAATATGATTTTGAGTTGATATTTGTTTAATTTTCTTCTAGTAATGGATCATATGTGTAGTTTTACAAATAAAATTAATATAATAAATATTTTTTGTTAAACTTATTATTTATTATGTAATTATTTATTAAAAGTTTATACATCAAATTTCCGTACTTTTTGGGCAAAATGATAATTCCAAATATAAATCTAGGTTTTATTATTATCACCAACCAGTTGAGATTGATTTGCATAATCACAGTTCATTAAATGTGCTCTCAAAATCTCTTTCAAGTTTCAAGTAGGGAAAAACATACTTCCAAGCAATCAATCACTTCCTGGAGCAACCTATCTTGGCTTACTTATTTTTAGAGATACTCTCACGTTTTAGTTCTAGAGGCTTTTTTATTTTTATTTACATTTAAGCAACACTTGCTTGCAAGCAATTAATTGTGATAGTTGTTTTAAATTTTAAAGATTTTTTTTTTCACTCAAAACGTAGATTGTACAAGTAGTTTATCCTCAAACATAAGATGGCGTAAGCCTAACCCCGATGCCTTCAAAAGATTTGAATTCACATAGACACCATTATGCACATTAGTTTATTAATAAAGATGTAAGGGCTCAAAAATTTGACACCATTATTTTGAGTTACATTTGACCATGAAACTCAAAATTTGACACAATCTAACACCTTTATTCAAACCGATCCAATTTGGATTTTTGAGTTCATTGATTTGGAAAAACACAATGAAACAACGTTACACCAAAGGGGTCAAAGGCTAATTGCTTTTCTTTCTTTTTTTTACTAACCTCGTACCTTTCACAGTGCATTTTTTAATATTCTAAAAATCTGTGAAAAATAAAGAGAATGAAAAAGGAAAGCAAAAAGAACCAAACAGAAAAATGAGGAGGCCCTTTGCAAGCCAGCACTTATTTGTATACAACACGTGTGCAGCTATATGCATATTCTTCAACTAAGAAACGCAAGGTGACTCCTCCCTATTTTGCTTGGCACTGTCTCGTACTTCATTCTTTGTTCATGTTTCCGAAGCACACATACTTGATCTGGAAAAGTAATAGGGACAAACTTCAGCAATGTCACACATTAATGTAAAGTTTATCAAAATGAAATGACAAATTGACCGTGCATGTAAAGTATATCAATGTTGCACAATACTGACACTGAAACCTAAACAGTATTTTTAGCAAAAATTTTAAATTTTAGCATATGAACCTTCATTCTTAGACATTTTTCAAAGATAATTAATAGCATTCAACTTATAATATGTGATATATGTCCTTGTATCTTTCTGCTAGAAAACAAAATTGTCCTCTTTTCCTCACATTTGAACAAAGCAAGGTAAGGAATCTTTCTGATCCTCCACCAATACTACATACGAAATAGCTGAATCATCTTACTGTGAAAACTTTATTTGGTAAACATCTTAGACCCAGTGAAGAATAACATTATTTTGTATGCCAGGTATCAGCCCATACCCATTGACCCAAAACATCTAAAAGTGTTATTAACAATTCAACACAATCCCCTAACTACCCACCACACATAATTCTACACAAATATGCCCTCTTTTCTAGATTCTTCAAACCATAACCAAACTCAGTTTTACAAACTTCAAAGGACAAAAGTTGCACAAGTATAATCAATGGCTATGCTTATGGACTATGAAGCAGTCTTTTATTAAGTAACAGGAAAATTACAGAAATGAATACTTTAGATTTGTCCTTACCTCTAAATATTCATCCATCCCATATTTGGAGCCTTCTCTTCCAAGGCCAGACTGTTTAAAACCACCAAATGGAGCCACCTACATCAACACATGCACGTAGATAAACCCATCAACAAAAATTCCATTGTCACTTGATATCATTTAATAAGGAATGAGATGCACCTCAGTTGAAATTACTCCTTCATTAACACCCACTAGTCCATATTCAAGAGCCTCAGCAACACGCCATGATCGTTGGATACTGTTTGTAAATACATATGAACCCAAACCTTCATATGTACAGGCAGTTCCATGTTCCAAAGTTTCACAACATTAAACCAAGAGTGACCAAATATGACAAAACTATTAACCTAGGCTGTATAGGAGGGGGAGGGAGGGCAAAAACCATTCTTCAAGGCTGTATAAAGAAGAACCAAACGAACTACCTGCGTTAGTGTCATTAGCAATTCTGATAGCTTCCTCTTCAGTTTTGAATCTCAAAAGGGGTGCAACAGGTCCAAATGCTTCCTCTCTGGTTTAAGCCAAATCATTTAGGTGAATTAACAAAAAAAAAAGTCCAGCAAGCGAAAGTTAACAACAAAATTCCATTTGATGATATCAAGGCAAAGTGAAATAAACCATATCAAAATTTCTGCACATATAGAATATAGGAAGCATGCAACAAGGCACTGTAAACTATATAAACTACATTGGTTTGAATCCTCATATCACCAAAGAGAGGTGAAGACTAGCTTTACAGAAGATATAATGACAGTGCAGTGAAAAGATTCAACAGTTCTGCACAGTTGTGTTTCTACCAAACTCAATCGCAGTTTGTATTTTGTAGATATTAGCCTCATCTATAATCTATAAAAATTATAAAGGCAATACGCCCTTTTTGGTTTACACATTTTATTACCAAATTTATCCTTCAGCTGCTTCATTTGTAACTCCCCACTCTCCCATTCAAACTCCTGACATCCTCTCTCTGATGTTTGGTCTCCACTTTTTCAAAACTTGTTTACTCTTTAGCTGTTACTGCAAATTATGCCCATTTTGTTTCAATTCTCAACTCTCACATCAGTTATATTGATAAAAAAAAAACTGTATTAATTACATATACAATAAATTAAATTCCAAAAAATAAAAAATGTGAATAGAGAAGCACATTAGTGCCTATCTTTTTGCTAGTGTATATAAAAGCATATCCATAATCCAATTTCCCTCCAGTTTATTATCTTAAAAGCACAGCAGAAAAGACAGTTCATATATTAATCTGTAGTGACAGAGAAACCATAATTAATCTGCCAAGAATTAGGAAACAATTAAGGAAGTTTTTACCCCATAATCAAGGGTGATTAATTGGGAAGAGATTCTAGGTAACTGGCTGGAGTTTGATTAAGGAATGCAAGCATGACAGTGACAGAATATGCTGTCAATATTTCACAAGCATCTAGCTGGGGGAAATCTTTACATAGTCTCTCTTACTCTCTGTATCTCTGATTATCTTACAAAACCTTTTCTCCAATTTTAAGCATCACCATTATAATATGGACCTGACTACCACCATTCCAATACGTCTATTCTGATAATTCGCATGGGTATCACCTCTTATTAGCAACTTTTTTCCATTTAGTACTATTTAAAAAGAGAAACACAGCACAGAACATTAATGTTAGAGTAGTTAGTTAAGTGCTTTAGAGCTTATTAGGATTCTGTTTGAATTCTGTTAAGCTTGTTGACAGCTGTATCAAACAACTGAGTTTCCAATGCAAGCATCCTACCCTCATATAAATACTGTTCACTTTTGTTAATCAATGTAATAAGTATTCTCTCATTCCAGAATATTAGAACACACACTTTCTCTCTCTCTCTCTCTCTCTATATATATATATATATGTGTATATATATATATATATATATACACTTAGATTTCTAACAATATGGGCAGTTGGGTATATTCAAAAACAACCTTTGAATTTTCAATAACAATCATGTTAATCTTATTTTGAAGTTTAAATTCACTAATATAGTGAATGGGCACCAAATTTAATGTCCAGCATCAATTTCCAACTTAAAACGCAAGATACTATAACATAACCAAGCTGTGAAGTATAGACTGTATAGTTGTTAATATCAGTTAGTATAGAAATTAATTAAAATATCATGTCAAAGTTACTGGTCAAAACTTAAAAGTCTAATGAGAGACGCAAATCAGAAAACAAGAAAACGTCGTAAAAGGTTTACCTTGATATGTGCATATCACTGTTGACATCACTGATGACTGTGGGTTCATAAAAAGTAAGTCCAAGGCTATGTCTTTTACCCCCAAGAATTACTTTTGCTCCCTTCAGATAAAAAGGATTTGAATAGTCAGAACTATTACCATTTGTTACTAGACCTACTTATCCATCTTGCTATATTTGCAAACAGAAAAATAAAGGAAAATGTACATTTGAAAAAAAAAACGTTTCAAATATACGTTACTCTGTTCAAGTATATATATATCACAGCAATAGAAGAATGAAGAAAGGGTCAAGAAACCATTATAAAAGACCTTGATATAAAAGAAATTTCAGAAAATTTGGTTTTTGATCAAGTTAACATAATAGTTTGATCGATGTAGCCAACCCCATCCTGTGAAATAAGGCTTGCTGTTGCTCAAGCATGCAACGCAGTAGAAAAAATACATCAGAAAATTGCACTATTAATAAACATTAGCAAATCCCAAAAGGGATCATAGATGGCAAAATAGTTTGCATAATCAAAATTTTGTTTATTTGACTTCTTTAGATCCTTTATTTAGAATGCAAGAGATTGAATAGGATGTCATAATAAAGATTGACAACAAACCTTCGATGTAGCATCATGAATTAAGGACTCAACCTGTAAGGAAAAACCACAAGGCAAACCAAGAAGTTCCTATTAGTTGGAAGATATCCTGCAACAATGCAAAAAGAAAATGAAATACTAAGAGAAACACAAACCTTTTTTACAGCAGCTTCATTTATTAGAGGACCCTGTTTAGAGATGGATATGAAATGAGTTACACCATGACTCATTTTCTATCAATTTAGGAGAGGACTCTAAAGAGTAATGACACTCAAAAACATATTATAACGGGAATATTGGAAAGGAAATATTTATCAAAAAGTACCTGAAGTCCATATGAATGAATATTACCTTGGAAAAACAGAGATGCAAGATAGGCAATATCCACAGGCAGTTGGTTCAACAGAAACTAATATAAATTATTTTAAATAAAAAAGACCAATAACTACCTGTGACACACCTTCACTAAAACCATCCCCAACTTTCATATTCTGAACAGCATCACGTAAAGCATTTGCAAACTTCTCATATATACCTTCACAAAGAAACTTGGTTAAGTAAAAAAAAACAATGAATATTAAACAAATAATGTATCTAAATGCACATTTTCACATTGGTGTGAACTTCAAACAGCCAAACAATCAATAGGACACAAACACTTCAGAGAAAAATCTCATAAGAATGTCATTGTAATGCCCTTTATTCGTTATCTTGTGTTCTGTTTTCAATTCTGAAATTTTTTATTTTTCAAAACACTACAAATTCCATATAATATAATGAGATCAAAACTAAATAAGAAACTGCTCACAGCAGTAGTCACAACCAATAAGCCTAATGACAAGGTTACAAAAGGCTATGTAAGCATCCTGCAAAGATTCACAATGTCATCTTGATTATATCAGTAATACTGATACAAGAGCACTTTACATGAAACAGCTAGTGTGTGAGTGTGACACATTCCAGAAACTCATACCATTTAGGAGAAGGAGCTATTAGAAAACAACAAAGTATCAAATTCTCCTAAAAGTATTCATAAATTCAGAACCATAAACATGTTATATTTTTTTTTGAAGGGCATAAACATGTTATATTCAAATGAAAAGTTTTTAAGAGATGGCAAATCAGATAAATGCAATGTAATTGTAAAATTGATATTTTACTATCATTTCCATCTAACCTTCTTGCACAATAATTCTATTTGCACAAACACATGTTTGTCCACTGTTACGGAACTTTGCTGCAAGCTGCAATCAAATTAATAAAATATTATGATTAATGATATGATCAAAACAGAGGGGAAGGGAGAATCACAGCACGTCCCTTAACTTTCCATTTTAGCAATTAACCCAAAAATTGGAAGCTTCTATCATTTTATGCAGCTTTGTTAGTTGTTATCATACCACCCCATGCTCGAATTGCCCAACCACAAATCGACCCATTGATTCTAATTGACAAAAGAATTCATGCACAGAAACCATAATCTCCAAAATTGCTGAAATTAAACTGGAAGTTGCTTCCGCCCCAAGTTGATGGAGTTCTGTGCGTTTGGTGTGTGTGTGTGTGTGTGAGTGAGAGAGAAAGAGAGGGAGAGCACATATTAAAATCTCAAACATATAATTAATAAATATTAAATTATCATCAATTAAGATTACTTATCAAGGAGAAAAAATCACAATAGGCTACTGAAAGATAGTTTAATAAAATAACTTCACCAGTCCACCTCAGCAAGCTAGATAAGACCTGAAGCAAAAAATATCCATATACCTAAACTTCGGTAAATAACAGTCAGAAAGAAAAATCTAAGTGAAGGTGATATGTAACATCTAAAAGAATACTAGCATGCATGGAACAAGTAATCCACTGCTAAAATTGCAACTGCTTAGCCCAGCAAGCCCCAGTCATCAAGCTAAGACCAATAATCATATACGTAATTTGGTGACACATGCAATCAAGGTTTCTGTTTCTCCATGAAATATGGAGTAGTTATTTTGATTTCAGAGCTCGATTTTTTACCTAAGTACACAGGCAACTGCCAAGTTGCATTTTCCCTGTGCAATTTAAGTTCCTCATAGCTGAAGAAACCCCATATTTTTTTCTCAATCTAACAAACTATCTGGGGCTCACCCACCACACAAAGAAATGACAATACAGCACTAATTACTTGCATTTCTAATATTCATTTTTGAGGCCACAGGGAGAATACAAGAATTATCCATTACTGTTAAGAGGCATCATCAAAAGGTCTTAGGCACTGCATACATTAAGTTGCAAACAAATCAGACACAGCAAATCCATATAAAGCAATATCTTAAACAAAAACATCATTAAAGCCACCATGCATTCTCGTCCTTTCTAACTTACAGTTCCTTTTACTGCAACATCCAGGTCAGCATCATCAAAAACTATGCAAGGTGCATTGCCACCGAGTTCAAGAGATACCTGGAAGTTCAAAAGGCATATATATAATGGTAAAAAAAATCCTTCTAATCTTGTATTTGAAGAAATTCATGACAATATCTAAGCATACTTTTTTAACTGTTTCAGCTGAACCAGCCATCAATTTCTTCCCAACTGCTGTCGAGCCTGTGAATGTGATCTTCCTTACCTAAATAAGGTTGATAATTTCTTTTTCAGGCGCTCAATTACATTCACAAGGTAATTGCTTCGTAAAATAACATGGTAACAGAACCTGTGGACTTGCAAGTAAAGCGTCCCCAATATCAGGAGCATTTCCCATTACCACGTTCACGACACCCTATGTCATTAAACATCACAACCATTAAAATCATAAAAGAAAGGCCGGAAGGGGGAAAAAAAGAAAAGGAAGCTTCATTTATGGGAAAAGAATGAAAGAAGAAAAAGCAGAGAAAAGGTCAGCAAACATGTAGCAACATAAGAGATGGGTAAACTACAGACTTTGGGTTCATAGTGGGTGTAAGATTTACACAATATTGTGGAATAAACTAATGATGATTAAGACAATATGTATTTCTCTTCACATGTATAATATGTACATTGTACAGTTCCAAAATATTATAGTAAAGCATTAAAGTTTCTAAAAGACACATTCAAAGAAACCAAAATAACTGCATATGTTCAAACATAGTTTTTGACATAAACACGTAGTAGATTACATACCAAAATATCAGAATGAACTTTCTATAAACATCACAACCAAGCTGTTGATGTACAATTGCCATACTACAATGACAATATTTAATAAATTTAATTATTAAATTACAAAACATCACAACCGAAAATGATGGAAACTGTAAGCCAAATATGCAATGAACTTTCATTGCAGTGATAAAAGTATGTTCAAGAAACTACCGGTGGTATTCCAGCTTGAATGGAGAGTTCCACTGCAGCTAAAGCAGTGAGAGGTGTAAGTTCAGAGGGCTTTATGACCACTGTACAGCCACATGCAAGGGCTGGACCAACCTGATATATTAGAAAACAAATAATTCTTAAAATGATTGTTATTCCCTGACTCCTAAAAACACTTAAAGTGAAAATGGGTAAATTTAGGACAGTGAAGATTCAAAACTAAAGATACCTTTCGAGTAATCATAGCAAGGGGAAAGTTCCAAGGTGTAATTGCACCTACAACCCCTACAGGCTGCAAATCCCAAAGAGGTAAATACGAGCCATGTAGATAAATATTAGGATTATGATTTATGAAGAAGAAATTGAATATTAAAATCAGTAAAATCATATTCTAGAACTTCCAATATTGAAGGCAATTGAAACCATCATTTCTAGCAGCATTCACACAGACTAAATCATTGGATATCAAGACAGAAATTTACTTTTCATTTGCTGAGGAAAGTGCCTCCTCAACATTCACAAGAATATAGTTTTCAATTACTCAAGATATAAATATCTAGCTCAATTCATCAGAAACTAATCTCATTTCTTTTAATATGACCTCAGATAAAAAATTCTGCAGTACTTGGACATTGCCATATTTTGGCTTTATTTAGTAGCCATATTTCACATCAATAAAATTCAATTGCAGATGAGTGCCATTTCCTATTTAACCAAGCTGTTTTTTTTTTCTTTTCCGGAAAATAGAGGGATGAAAGAGAGCTAAGCAATTAAATAAACCGGGAAACAAATAAAGATAGCAATTCAATAAACTATAAAGCTCTCAATCCCATTATGTATCAGTTAAGGAGACACTCCCATAAAGAGACCATGACCCAAATACCAAATAGAGGCCATCAAAATGATTATGTCCCATGTCAGATTTAAGCAAAGAAGAATACTTAAAGATATAGGCATTTCACATCAGCCAAATACACCATAGAGTGGCATAAATAGCAGAATCCCATAATCCTATAAGCCTCACCCTTCTTAGTTCTGCCAAAGCCCCTGAAGCTAGAAAAATGAAATATTCCAAGTTGCTGTAGAGCATTTAAAAGGCAAATCAAAAGTAGAAACTAATAATTTAGACTAATTGCAGTAATAAAGAAAGCAAATGCGAAATCATTGTAAATAATAGCAAGTTAGCAACAAACAAAGCAATCCCAAACTTCAATGCCATATAAAATGTGTTGACCTTCCATGAAAAGCTATATTGACCATTGTTGTAACCAATTCAAATCATCAAAAACTAACATCCTTAGACCACCAAAAGAATATAAATTAAAGAATATGATTCAAGATAGCATGCCAATCAAACAAACAATTCTTTTATTTTTGCCTCCTCTGATTCACTACTTTCCCTTATAGTAGTTTGAGTTTGATTTTCCAATGTTATTAAACATCAACAACCACCATACTTGCGAGGCATGATTAGAGTAATTAACATCACAAACATTCACATCACCTTGCAGAAATGCAGGTCATGTACACCCGTTGCAATATACTTTAAGTTGTCAGATGAGAAAGAGTTATAGTTTAAAAAATTATTTGATATGTTAAACGCAAACCTAATTCTTTGATATAATTTTTAATGTCAAAAATACCATACTCCACTTCATTTAGCACATTACATCAGGTACAGACATCCCATCATAAAATTGCTTCACTTTAGGTATAAAGTTATCCCAGAAAACTGCTGAAATAAAAATTTAAGATACCAAGTTTACCTGCTTTAGAACAAATAATCGCCGATCAGAAAAAGGTGCAGGAACTATATCCCCATATATACGTTTTGCCTCCTCAGCTGCAAACTCAATAAAGCCAGCCCCATAGACTATCTGCAAAATAGTCATTTACATATATACTGCACCAATAACGAAACTCAACTGGGGAACATACATAAGAAAGAAAAGAAACAATAACTCTTCACCCATTGTGTACCTCACCCACAGACTCTTTAAGAGGTTTCCCCTGCTCCAAGGTTATAAGCTGTGCAAGTTCTTCTTTATGTACCATTAGCAAATCATACCTTGAAAATTGAAGAGAAAATTAATAGGATGTAACTATTATCAGGAGAAAATTACAATTCAAGCAACTTCCATGATATAACTATAAATTTCTGATCTACCTTTGTTTTCAGCATCATAAATTTCCTCATAAATTAAAAGATCCAATTATATTAAACCTGTCTAATGCATTTAATTATCTTCCTTTCCATCTAAAATTTGCAGTTGCAAGGGTCTAATGTTGTCAACACATGAATGTAATAGGAGTTCCACATAGCACTAGCAACAGTTGCAATTACAAGGAGATGACAGGTTTGCATATCAAATGAACAAAAACCATTTACTGTTTAGTGATATAGTACAAAAACTCTGAATTGAATTGACACAAAGTGGTCCTAATAAATAACAATGCTAGATAAAGCAGTATTTGTGGCTAAATAAATTGAATTACATTAACGTCAACATAACGGTCCCAAAACTTAAAAACAAATGCAAGTTAGAAAAAAAAAAGTCAAGTGTTTCAAAAAAGGTGGGTCAATCACCAGAGAACAACTATACCATTTCCTCAGTAATTTGCTTCGTTCAGCAGCAGTGGTTTTGCTCCAAGCTACACACAGGAAATTTTAGTCATTATAATATTGTGAATAGTCTAACAATACAAATAACAGAATTTTTTAGTTAACTCATTTTTCGCACCAAAAAGGAATCGTGAACTTTAATCCATCAGCAATGGGAAATTGTGAGTGAAAGGGTGTGATTAATACGATAGAACAAATCAACTACATTAATAACCACCACAGACTGAACATTGAAATATATTAATCCCTCACTTTATGCAAGTCATCCTAAAACATAATCATAAAAATATAGAGGGGTTAATATTTCATTTCATCAAATATTACCTAAAACTCTGTCGTCTGTCCATACTCTCTATAAAGTAGCAATTCTTTTAATGCTTAGTGCATTTAATTATTTAACATCTACACCCAGTTTCAATTGGAAGCTACTCCAATTTGGTTTAACAGAAGTTAATATTTTATTTTAAAGAAATAGATGTTACTCTTGACAGGTCTGCAATCCCATTAGCAAACAAAACAAAAAAAAAATGACCAGTCACCTGAGATAATTCATTTCTTACACCAAACTTGTTAGTTGTTATTGTTATTCAACATAACCATCACATCTTATGCAAATTTATCCTAGACGTTATAAAAGAAACTTCAGAACCCAACTTATTTAATAATTATACACTAAAGGGAGTGTTTGGGTGATCAGCTTAATTAGGTGCTTATCCATTGTTGAAAAAAACCACCGAAATTGTGGTCACCCCTAGACAGAGGGGGTGTGTTAAAAGTCCCACATGGTGGGTAACCATGGGCAAAAGGGAACATGTTGAAGTTCCACATCGACTAAAGATAGTGCTGAGATAAACTATATAAGTAGATAGCAATCCTCACCTTATAAGTCACTTTTGTAGGGTTGAGTTAAGCCCATTCCTCGCTTTCTAATATTCATTAAGCTCTTATGACATGAGAGTTTATGTTATAAATTTGACCATAAAACTTATTGGAATAAGTTGAAAAGAGCTTATTTTGATAAACTTCACCAAGAAGCTTATTGAAATAAACTAAAAAGAGCTTATAAGAGTCATAAGCTCTTTATAGGCTCTTCCAAACACCCCCTAAGTATCTTAGGCAAAGGCTTATATTCAGTCATTTATGGAAATATATCTTAATCCTCTCCGCTACTTCTACTTCTACTCTAAAATATAAGACATAGCATTAAACTGGGAAGTTTCATACACCCCCTAGGTTCCATAAAGAGCTCAAATAAGCTCTTCATAGCCTCTTCCAAACACCCCCTAAGTATCTTACACCAAGACATATATATTCAGTCATTTATGGTAATATATCTTAATCCTCTCCAATACTTCTGCTTCCATTCTGAAATATAGGATACAGTATCAAACTCGGAAGCTTCTTACATCCATATGCATCATAGGCTGCAGAAATTGCATCGTTTGTCTCTCTTCCACCCATGCATGCAACATCTACAACAGATTCACCAGTTGCTGGATTATAAACCTGCCACGGCATTTAACATATAAGATACTTACACAACAGCACTGTTAAAACAAAGAAACATCGAGTGATAAAACAGGCTGCATCTTTAGACTATGATCATCAGCAGCATCAATAGACCATGAAGCAGCAAGTGCATGCTGCCCCTCTTCTATTGTACTTTGCTAAAATAAAAACATTGGAAGAAGAAAAAGAGAAAAAAGAACAGCAAGTATACCTTTATGGTTTTACCATCATAAGCATCACTCCATTTCCCTGCAATAAGGCCCTGAGTCCTCAACAATCCAGAACTATTAAGCTGGGAAGCAATACTCTGCGCATCCGTGCTCATCTGCCATTCAAACAAACCCAACTCATGCACAAGTAACAAGAATATCCCAAATCTCGCATTTCTCTAATAATAATAAACATCCATTTTGCAGCCCCTGAAAGGCTTAGGTATCGTTAGTTTGGTCCTCTAATGATAACTACATCAAACTGGTCATTCAAATGTCAACTTTTACATCAAACCATTAACAATACTAATAAGAAATCGCATTCAAGTCGTCCACAGTTTATACAAAGAATCAAAGGTTGTCTATAGTATCACTCAATCATGGATTGTCATATAAGTAAAAATTGTTGACTTTTCCAATAATTACTTTAAAATTCATGTGAAGAGCAATTTACAAGGACGATATAGTTGAAATTATTGAATTTTATAATGATTACTTTAAACTCATGTGAAGGAGGTGATTTCTAACGACAGTGCAAAATTCGTGTTACATCAAACTTAAACTCTTAAACAAATGGGTGAAAAACATGTACAGTTTCACCAAACACCCAAAAAGCTCAAATGGGTCGTGGGGAATCGGCTAAAAGATCGAAACTTTGCACTCAATTTCAAACATTTAGACGCAGTGGGGAAATGGGTATGTCAGAAAATGAAAACGGTGAAAAAGTGAAAAGACAGAAAGGGGCATGCCTTTCGAGTGAGGGGAGGAGAAGAGGGTTGCATCTGCATCTGCAACTGAACGGAGAGAAGATTATAAGGGCGATAGAGAAGTTTCGAGGATCGAAGTGCCATGCGGCAAAGGTTCAGTGCGGCCATTTGCAATGGTGGTCGAAAAATTCCAGTGGTTTTGTTTACTTGTGCTTGATGAAGTGAATCGGCTAAAATAATATTTAGTAATTAGTAATGTTTTAATTGAGTGTTGTAATGTACCTTAATCATATGAAACTATTTGATTCTATTTATAAGATATTAATTAATTTATTAATAATGATTTTTTAATTTTATCTTTTATATTATTCTTAATATTTTATTATTAGGAAAGAGAAATATTAAGTAAGTGTACCAAAGGCATGTATATCAAATGGGTTTCTGACTATTCAAAAGACGAGACACTTAACGAAAAGTATAAGAGCGTGGCATATCATGTTTATTTTGAGAACTCACAAATCAGCTAGTTGAATATACTACCCATTAGCTGAATGGTTAAGGCCCCCCCTTTTTCACTAAATAGAGCAAAATAATGAAGACATCCTAGTCACTATTAGGGAAACAATTAAACATTGGAACCGTGATTAAGACCGAATTACCTAGAAGGAAAATCATCCACAAAACCCATAAGTCCTAGACTCATAAAGGTAGGTATAAAAAAATGTGAGATTCTTGAGGTAATGACAAACAAAGGTTGCGGTGTGTAAGTTAAACTCCTCACGCATCGTTCGCAAATTATTTATAATCGTTAGATTTTTTAATGTAAAATCTATGGTTTAAAATTTTATTTTTTCTTCACTTTCCCAATTTTGTCCCTTAGAGAACCCATTCTATCTATCCCCTTCAAAGACCTAGCCACTTTGATCTCCATTTTTCCTAGCGGCGAACCACCTTGCATCTTTCTACACACCGCCCTCCCACACATCTCTGTTGGCCATCATCTTGTAGATCTAAATAAGCCCTATCACAGATCTCTTTTTCCAATATTGGGCTTCGATTGAAACAAATCTAAGTAGACTCCCTCGTTCCAACGATTGATCTTTGGTGGCTGTAGAGGCACGGGGCAATTAGTAGAAGTTTCACCTTTTTTGTTATGTGATTTGTAATGATTTGTGGTCTCCTTCACGATTCACAATGGGATTTACTGGTTTCACATTGAGTTTTTGTGGTTCGGGAAGGTGATATGGTTTCATTCGCCCTTGGATATGGTAGGAATGAGGCATCAAGACGAGATGAAGGGGGTGGTCGGAAGCAATGCCGCACGATGGTTCGTGTTGACATGCAAGGGAAGGTTTTACAATGGTTCATCATTTTCCTTTGGGAATGGATTTCTTGTTGATTTGTGTTGGATCCTTGTTGTTTGTTATTTTCTTGAAAGCCATTGATGGTCATGGAGAAGCAATGGTTCTATTAGTGGCAAAGTGGTGTTTGTAATGGAGACAGAATGGATGACAAAGGATAGGGAGATTAGGCGATCGGAGAAACGGAGTAGTCAGCGACAAATTGGGAAAGATAAACAAAAAAAAGGAGAAAAAGAAAAATGTTAACCATTGATTTCAAAATCAGCACATCTAACAATTCAAATTTACTTAAGTATCATGCAAAAAAATCTTTCACTTTTGCAAGATAGAATCTGTCGGTAAAGACATTATTCATTCTTGTTCATTATCCTCATTTATGCCTCTGAGCCAAAGCCAAAATCGAGGTCTGATGTTATGAACTATTTTTTTTTGTAAAGCATAATATAATTATTACTTGAAAAATTATTTCATCATTTCATACTCCTTTACTGATGTTACCAGGCTCAGATTGATCATTGCCTTGGTTAAAATATTTGATCAACATCACTGGCTTAAGGATTGACCCAATGAGTTAATAATTGACTTGCATGACTTAGTCTACATTAAAAAATTATAAATAATAAACTTTTAGAAGAAATTATTAAAAAAATCATATCATACCTTAAATAATCTCAAAAATATAAATACAACACAAGTTATACAATTTCACTAGTCCATTGTCAAGACATAAGTCATGATTACAGAAATAACAAACTCTTCAAACAAAAGAAAGTCACTAATAAAATTTCGAACAAATAAAGTTCTTTACATAATAAGTATCAAACAACTACAAATAATTCATTCATGTCCAACGAGTTAAAGTGGTGTCATCAAGTTCACTGAGTTAATAAAACAAAAATAGTTGTGAATTTGATTAATTTAAAAAATATTTTGTTATAAAAATACTATAAAAATAATCATTTGCTAGGATTGTTATAATATGATTTGTCAAGTTCATTTTTTTTTTTGCGCACCCCTACATATAGATATGGTGAGATAATTTTTTAGTAATGATCTCACCTCATCAACTAACTTGATTATGATGGAGACGATTAAAATAATAATCGTATGAGATAATAGACATACAAATGAAAAATTTAAGAATATATAAAAATGTATTATATTATAAAATAAAATAAAAGTTATTTAAGCCTATTATAAAAAAGGTGTAAATGCAAATATAGGAATTTCCCCATCAAACACCTAACCTGAACACAACTTAATTTTCAGTTCAAAGTCCATTATGAAATTAAGAACCCCTTAGAAAATATAACCTCAAATTAAGAAGTGTTCAAAATCAAATCAAACCAAACCTAAAACTAAAAGCTGGCCAAAAAATAAAAAATCACATAAAAATCGATGGTCATTGATTTAGTTTTCTTATCTTCCAAATCGCATGATTCATTTTGCAATTTGATACATGAAACTCGAATTAAATCAAATCAAACCGTATCACTAATATCTCTAAAAACTATTGTTATAATTAGTGTTTTGTTATTAAATATTTATTTTCTATGTTTTCATGGTTGAAAAGGTATTATGAATATTATTTTATTATTTTTTTAGTCCAATAGTTGAAACTTAAAAATAAGTATTGTGTTATTTTTACTTTTAAGTTGAATAATTATTATTCAAGTATTATTTAACATAAAAATAATTAGTATTTTACTTTAAGTTTAATTATTGAAACTTTTTTTATTTACGTACACTGTTAATTGTTAAACTACTTATTACTCAAATTTTATTCAATTAATAATAAACTTTTAAAATATTTTTTAAATATTTTCTAACAAAATTTTCAGAGTAAAAATGAAATCAAATCAAACCATAAAAAAATAATTTGATTTGAATTTGATAAATAACTTTAAGGCAAACCAATTCATACCATATTTACTTATTTTGTTTATTCAAACTAATTTTAAATTAAAACGGCACCGAATTATATCACGTACGCCCCTACTCAAATTATGAATAAAACGAATTCTGACAATGACAAACTCAAAATTGGTTACCAAACCATAATGAATAACAAGTCTTTCAATTGTCAAACAAAAACACAAATTTAACCAAAATACAGAGAGTTTAGTAAAATTATAATATTTAATGGAGATTTTTTGAGAAAGTCTACTTTGTAAACACGGATGCATTAAGTTAATTTTGTTATTGCTAAAAAAAAGTGAATTTTGTTTAAAATAACAATAAAAATATATTTTTATTAAACATCTATTACCCAAAACCAAAAGCAGCAAAAACAGTCTTGGGGTTTTCCCCCGTTATTTTCAACAACAAAAAAAAAAAAGAGATTTTTATTTCTCATTTCATAGCCCAAAAGTAACCAAAAGCAGCCAAACAATAAGTGTGCGTAATTGCATTTGGTAGTTTTGTTTGACTCTCTTTGTTGTTGGCACCTTCCAATTCTTCTAATCTTCTGCGTTTATCTCTCTTTTCTTCTTCATTTCCGCAGCATAGAGAGAGATAGAAAGCGAAAGAAACCTAACACAATGGCGTCTTCGATCGCAGCTGGTGCTGGATCCACCGATCCCACAGCTGCCAGAAGAAACACTAAGCGACCCAAGTGTAAGGCTCTCTCAGTCTCTCTGATCTCTCGTGGTTTTTCGACTTTTGAGCTCAATTTTCAGTGACCCATTTGTCTTTTTTGTTGAAGTTTTTGGTTTGTGGTGGAAATTTCGTATTTTTTATTTTTGGGTTTAATTGAGTTCATGTTAGGAAGAAAATGGTTTTTTTGGGTTTGTTGAGTTTTTCTGTGTTAGGATTAAGGCTTGATAATGCCTAGGTTCAGGTGCCCGTGTTGGAGTTCTATTTCATTAAGATATGACAGTTTGTAAAGCTAAAAATCCACTTTTTATTTATTATTTAATTTGAACTTTTTAGAGTTAGTAGTGGTGTTAAAAAAGCTTCCGATGTTCATGTTGTCTGTTTGTTGACCTAAATGGAGGAGTTCAATGCAGTTGGATTGTGTGTGCTTATTTTAGATTGTGATTCTCTACTGTTTTGAAGTGAATTGCATCAATTTGGACTTTTGATTAATTTTATTAAATGATAAATTTATCTTATAGTATAATTTAATTTGACTAATTTTAATGGTGGGATTGTGTACTGCGCACCCTGTAGATTTGAAATGAACTGCAGGGGATCTCATTTGGCTGATTTGACAATGCTTTGTCTCTTTTTTTTTTTTGGGTGCCCACTGAATACTGAGCTGACAAGAGTTCTCTTTGAAAATTTAATGCCTCTCAGATTCAAAGTTTACTCAGCAAGAACTTCCAGCGTGTAAGCCAATTCTCACGCCACGAGCGGTAACATTACCTACTACTATTTTTGTAATACGTTGCATTGTTGCTCATGAGTATATGTGTACCTCAATGCATCTTTGTGTCCTTATTTATGTGGTGGTATAGCTTGCACTTAATAAGTTTTTCCATGCAGGTTATTTCGGCATTCTTGCTTGTCAGCATTGTATTCGTTCCTATTGGAGTTGCTTCACTAATTGCTTCAAGGAAGGTAATGTTGAGTGCTATAATGTGTTGAATTTATGCTTACAGTGGTCTATAATGCTGAGCACAACTTTCACTTTCTTGTATTTATCAGGTTGTTGAAATTGTTTCTAGGTATGAATCAACATGCATACCAGATGGTGTTACTGACAAGGTAGCATACATTCAGAGTCCTGCAGATAAAACATGCCACATATCACTACCTGTAAGTTTCCTTGACACCTGTTTATCTATTTCATTTTACTGTCATCTTTCTATTAACTCAATTCCCATGATTGATGATAAATGGAGGTCAAATCGAGGCAATTTTCTTTTCTTAAACTTTTCTCTTTTGAAAAGGTGCACAAGCATATGAAGTCGCCTATTTATGTCTACTATCAACTTGACAACTTCTACCAAAATCATCGCCGGTATGTAATAACCCTTTTTTCTCATGCATATTACATTCTTTTCTGTTGTTTCAATTCCACATTTACGAAGTAAGGGAAAAGTGTGGTTTTAAGAAACAGCGATCTCCTGGTCCTTTCTTCAATGGTTCTTGACAATTATTGGAAGGGAAAACTGCCCAGAAACTGATGCTTTTACTCCTTTTGTTTGCAAAGCATCTTTCAAGCTTGTTCTCATAACTCTTTCAGTCTTAATATATTCATTATAATGGATTTTGTTGTGTATGATTGGTTATTTTCTTACAATCATGGCAATTTTGTATAATTTTAGATATGTTAAAAGCCGAAGTGATGAGCAATTGCGGGATCATAGGGAAGAGAACTCAACAAATGCTTGTAAGCCTGAAGATATAGCCAATGGAAAGGCAATTGTACCTTGTGGTCTTATAGCTTGGAGTTTATTCAATGACACATACAGTTTCTCCCGTGACAACAAGAATTTGACTGTGAACAAGAATGGCATCTCCTGGAAGAGTGATAGAGAGCACAAATTTGGAAAAGATGTTTTCCCCAAAAACTTCCAGAGTAGTGCTATTAGAGGTGGTGCAACTCTCAATGTATCCATACCAGTGAGTATTTACATGAGCTTTTGTTTTGATTGGACTATTGGATTAAACTTCTATCCAAGTATAATATTTTTCTTCACAAAGTTCAGCAATGTAATTAAATGTTGTTCTGATAGTGCAGTCTTAGTTTAGCCTTTGTTTACCCTTGCATGGGCTTTTGTGTTAAGCTTGCATCTTTTGGTTTATTTATTGTTGTTCTGCTGTTGTTAGTACTTCTATTGGCAGTTTGGTTCTCATATTGTACATACAGTAATGACTTTTCGCATGGAAAATAATTCCACTGTTCCATATTCCTCATTTTCAACTTTTCAATTATTTCAAATATATTTTTTGTTCATCTTATGATTAGTACAAGTATTCACAGTCTAGTTTTCATCAATGGGATATATTGCTCACTTTTTTAATTTTTTTTTATCAGCAAAGATAAAATATATATATTAATGAGTACCAGAGGTACTAGAAATACACTTTACAGGTCAAATTAGTTTCCTGAGATACCTAAATCTGACCATAGAATGTGAATACATAAATAAGCTCACTTTTTTTAAATGATTTATGGAACAGTTGAGTAAGCAGGAGGATCTTATTGTCTGGATGCGAACTGCTGCTTTGCCAACTTTTAGGAAGTTGTATGGAAAGATAGAGGTGGATCTGAATGAAGGTGATAACATAACTGTGACACTGCAAAATAACTACAACACGTACAGTTTTAATGGCAAGAAAAAGCTTGTTCTGTCAACTACTAGCTGGCTTGGTGGGAAGAATGACTTCCTTGGCATTGCCTATCTCACTGTTGGAGGATTGTGCTTCTTTTTGGCATTGGCTTTTACCATTGTATATTTTGTCAAGCCAAGGTAAATACTTTAAATCCTTCATTGCTTTGTGGTTCAGACCATGAAAGTTCCTTTCACAGCACAGAAATTCATGGGGCACCTTGCATGGGCTTACTGCTTATTTATTTTTTATTTGTTTGACCAAAAATGGGGTTGGATGCATTTATTTGTTTTACACATTAGCACATGGAACTTGAATTTCTATTTGTGACTTGTTACCAGCAAAGTTGGCACACACACAGCGTGCCATCAGACCTAGACTAATTGGAGTATTAGGCCTGAGCATTTATTTCCTAACCCTTTCTTCTCCCTTTTTAACTCTGAAATCTGCATTGATTACATAGGCAATTTGATTAAAACCTAAATAATATTTGTGACTTGTATGTTCAGTGTGTTGTTAATTCTGTCTATTAGAAAATCTTGTCTGGTATGAGAGTTTTCTTCCTCCTGCATAGTAAAAATGATATTATTTCCTAATGGGACTACCAAGTTTGTTATAAAAAAAAAGAAGAGAAGCTCCCTTTAGTGTTATTCAAGGTATATAATTCAGATATTAATGATTAAAAAGCCATGTTTAGAACTTGTATAGGAAAAAAGGTTGAGGTTGTTTTAGATGCGATGACAAAATTGTTACACATGCTGCATGTTTTTGTTCAATGTCCATCGATTTCTTTGTTAGTGTCCACTGTACAATTTAAAATTCATATCTGTTCGATTGTGTAAATTAGTTTAGGATCTGTTTGTTCTAAGCTCTTTTTGAATTGAAATATATGTTTTAAAATTTATAATAATTATGATTTAAAAAAGAAGAAGCAAAAACCTCAAAAAAGAAAATTTGTTTTAATTCTTTACTCAGAAAAAAGGATAAAAAAAATCCTTTTCTCAGATGTCAAAAGTAGCAGGTTCTGGAGATAAAAAAAGCTAAAATAAGCAGTTTCATATAATCACCTTTTTTTAAAAGATTAAACAAATTGCCCCTTGTTGGATAATTAAAATTTATTCATACCTCAACAGCCACTTGAAGTGGCAATTTTGAATTATTATTGTTAATTCCTAACTTATCTTTCAATCTGTCTTTGTAGGCAACTTGGAGATCCCTCATATTTGTCATGGAATAGGAATCCAGGAGGGCGCTGAGCAAAGAAACTCACTATGCTCGTTGGTTATTTCCATGATTATAGGCCTTGGGTATTTTACAGATGTGGGTGTAGTTTTGTACATTAATGTTAACCCAATTACTAGTAGTACTTGTGAATTTAGGTGTTCTTATCCCTCCTCTCCCCAACACAAGAAAACCAAAACACTTTTTTTTCTTCTTTTTTTGTGTTATGCATCAGAATTAAAATATGTTGTATGTTCTGATAATATATAGTGTCCCAATATATGTTCTAGTTGCATTTCATACAACCTGGAGAAAATAGTTCTTTGGTTTTGGTTAGCTTTTGCTGAGCTAAAATAGGGGAAATGCCCCTTCAACGTTTGCATGTTCCCCTTCATGAAGTTGGTTTATTAGGAGAGGCTATATTTTAATTTTTTGGAGAAAAACAATTTATTCCATGAAAATTATCTTAAAACGGCCGGTGCTTTATCTCTACATCAATGCCATCAGTCAGTCTAACTGGCATCATTTTTTTTTTGGATAATCAAATATGGTAATTGCTCTGTATTTTGATTTTTTTACCTAGTGAGAGGGTACCTGGAAAATAACGTTGTTTAAGATGAACAAAGATTAAATGAGCCATGTTACATTAATGCCATAAAATTTATTTTCTTATAAACTTGTTGAAAATGTTAAAAAATTATTTTAATAATTAAATCATGCTAAAATATTATTAAAATAAATTTAAAAAACATTAAAGTAATAATTTATTTTCATAGAATTCATGTAAATTTTGTATAAAGTATTTTAAACACGTCTTAAAATTATTGTGACTAATCATCTCATTTTTTATTTTCAAAATCAACCTAAAAATTATTGTAACTCATCATCTTTCCCAAGTAGCTAATTTTTTTATATTATTATAAATCTTATTTATCTATTTATAAATCTAATTATTAATATTATTTATTAATAAAAAAAATTGATGGTTTATTAATAAAAAAATTGATTTTAATAACGTTAACCGATGTTGAAACTCTTTAATAACTGATGTTAAAAGCGTATTTTTTATTAATGATGGATTAATTATAGCGTATTTTTTATTAATGATGGATTAATTATACGTTGTGTGCATGATTCTAAGTCTAATTGATCTATTTATATATTTAATTATTGAAATTATATTATAAACATATTTATATATAATTATTATAAAATCTGATGATTTTTAGTTATTATAAAAAAGATGTTTTATTTCTTTTTTACTGCTTGAAATTAAAAAAAGTGCACAAATTGAGGAGTAAGTCAAAGACTAAAACTTTTTTTTATATAAATTTCGGGACTAAATTACATGATATTAGAGTTTGTTAAATTTGTGACTGAATTTCGGGTAGTAAAACACAAAATTCATGGAAAGTATAAGTGACTGAATTTTTTTTATTCTAATTATTATTATATCTAAGGAGTTTTTTTTTTTTTTTTTTTTTATGGTCTGTCAAGCGTCTGGTTGATTGATAGCTATTGTCGTATGAAATCAAAAAGTTTTTCAAAAACTTGAAATAAAAAACTAATATGAATTATTTATTTCCTATATCATTTGAATAAAAAATAAAATTTATGTATTAATAAAAAATAATTAGCTAGTCTGGATCAAGTAGCTAATAGATAAATATTTATGTATTAATAAAAAAATTACGTTTATTTCTTCAATTTTTTTTTTTTGCGAATTTTAGTTAGAAATTGATGTTTATAATTTATATTTAAATAAAAATAATAAAATATAAACAGTAGATTTTTTTAGTCAAAAGACTTTATACTAATTAAAAAATATTAAATCTTAAATATTCAATAAACATTATTATTTTATATTTCAATAAAACTTTTTACTTATTCTTTAATTAGTATTCTACGAAGAATAGTATTGTAAGTATAGTCTCTGGTATATTCTTTTTAACACATTATTATTAGGTAAAATTTTCAATCATTAAATAATAAAAAAACTCATCAAGTTTTTACATTTTTAAATAAATTTCAATCAATAAAATATAATAAATTCAAAAAGAATTTCGACATTGATTGGTAGAATTTATTTAAGAAAAATGCTAGCAAGTTCCTTATTAGGACACTGGATAAAATATTTAAAGTGGAATTTTTTTATTATAACACACTATAATGTAATTTTCAATGCAACTCCAAATTAATCTTCAACAAAAACTTTCTACCCTCTTTATTTAAAAAAGTTAGCAATTGTAGAACTCATGTCAATAGTGCACATTAATGTCATAAAGATCCAAAGAAATATTCGCCGAATTCGTTACCTCGTCAATAGTGTCGTGTACCTGTGTACTGTAGTGTAGTACACCTGTTGGTCACAGTCATTCTTTTATTTCCTCTGTTCATAAAATTATTAATTATATTACTATTATTATACTACACACTACACAACACATTAACACAATCACATGCACTTCACTTTGTTGCACACTTACACTTGCCCCCACTTTGGTGTTTGCAACAGCAGCAACACCATTTTCTTTCACTCACTGGATGATGCCATGTCTCTCTCACACCTCACCACTCCTCTCTGCTGCACTTCTTCAACTTCAGGTCCTTTTCATCTTTGTTTCTCTCTGTGTTCCAAAAGGGCTATGCAGATTTTCCCTTTTTTAAATGGAATCATTTTTCTTTTTCTTTTTTTCTTTTTTCATTCTTCATTGCATGAGTTTGGTGAAGCTGCTGCATTTAGCAAGTTTTGGAATTTGCAGTGGCAAACTTTCTCTAATGTGGTTCTGGGTCCAGATTGGGGTGTTTATTGCTTGCTTGATTATTTTGTTTGTGTTCTTCAGTATATAAAAGGACAAATGTTTATATAAACAGAAGGGTGAAAAAATGTGAATTTCTATGTTTTCTGTGAATATGTCTACATACTTAACCGACAATTGGGATATGACAAAACCTAAAGGATTTTATCTTGTATTGATTTCTTACTGCTTATAACAAGTTGCAGAATCTATTGTTGGGAAATAGTAAATCCAAATTAAATATTTGATTTGATGTTACTCTCCTCTTTAATTTTATTTCAATGTTGGATTGCTATGCACATCTCCTTATAATACTCCTAGGTAGGTCTGATATGATTTCCTTTTTAACAGATTCTTTGCTGACCGCGTCATGTGTGAAGAAGAAAATGAACAGTACAGCCTTGGTATGACAATGCCTTTTTTTTTGGTTTGCAAACATGCATGTGCTGATCTTATACACACAAATATAGATAGATAGATAGATAGATAGGTAGATACAGATATATAGAGATATTGTAAGCAAGGTTTTAAATTGCAGTCACAATTGTGGTTGTAGTTTCATCACAAATCTTGATATTACGGAAACTTGCAGCTGCAATTGTAGTCGTGAGGCAGTCACAACGACTCTGAAAGCCTTGACATTGCGGCCACAACAGTTGTGGACCGTTTTTGAAACCTTGAGGGAATGAAGTGTGTTTTATTGCTTGCAGTGCCATGAGGCCTCCAAAGAAAGAATCAGGAAATTGTTTAACAAGGTTGAACTTTCTGTTTCTTCATATGATACCGCTTGGGTGGCAATGATTCCCTCTCCGGCTTCTCCTCATACCCCATTTTTCCCTCAGTGCTTAAATTGGTTGTTGTATAATCAACTCTTAGATGGTTCCTGGGGTCTTCCAGATCGCCATCCATTATTGATGAATGATGCTCTCTTGTCTACCTTAGCAAGCATCCTTGCATTAAAGCAATGGGGTGTTGGTGAAGATCAAATTAATAGGGGTACTTTACTCTTATCCTAACTATTGCTTTCTCTGGTGTTACATAAATAAACTTTACTAATATTCCTTCAGGTCTTCGTTTTATTCAATCAAACATTACTTCAATCAATGATGAGAATCAACACCCTCCCATAGGATTTGGTATACTTTTTCCTTCTATGATTGAATATGCACAAAATTTGGGCATTAACCTCCCAATTGGAGCTACAAGCTTGGAAGCAATGATCCAGAAGAGAGAAATAGAGCTCCACAGGTAGCATTTTGGGTTCTATCTTGTATATATTTCAAGTTTTTCCTGTCTTCGAAGTATTTCTGATCCTTGGGTTCCTTTTGCCAACTTCTTGGTGCCAAGAATTTAGTAGAGAAATCTTACTCTTCATTTCGCTTAAATTGCCCAAGCTGACCTCTTTCTGGTGCATGTCTTTATAGAGGTAGTCAAAGCAATTCAGATGGGAGGAGAGCATATCTAGCATATGTTTCAGAAGGAATGCTGGAATCACAAGACTGGAAATCAATCATGAAATATCAAAGAAAGAATGGATCGTTGTTTAACTCACCTGCTACAACGGCAGCTGTTTTTCAGTGCCATAAGAATGCTGAATGTCTTGGTTACCTCCAATCCGTATTAGAAAAGTTTGAAAATGCAGGTATGTTTCCAGAATTATATTTAATTTTACTTACTATTTTTGTAGATTAATTGGCCTTCTTTTTGTTTTGAAAATACAATCAGTTCCGACAACTTATCCTCTGGATATATATGCCCGTCTCTGTATGATTGATAGTCTTGAAAGGTTGGGTATTAATCATCATTTCAAAGAGGAAATTCGAAGTGTATTGGATGAAATATTCAGGTAATAATCCATTTGAGGCGCATACACCTGTTTATGTAAAATATTAACATTATGTCAGTAAATGGAGAAGTTGGAAAGAAATTATAAAAGTATGTGATGAAAATATAGAGATACCATTCTATTTAAAGTATTCAGGACCCTTTGATAGTAAGTTTCAAAACACTCAAACATTTGTCAAAGCATAAATACTTATCATTTTCATCCGCTGAATCCCTCAGTATATATAATTTGCAAAAAAAAAAAAAAAAAACAGATATTGGATGCAAGGAGTGGAAGATATATTCTTAGACCCCACCACCTGTGCAATGGCATTTCGTATGTTGCGTCTCAATGGCTATGATGTATCTTCAGGTTGGATCGTTTGAAACATTTAAGTAGGTAGGAGTTTTTGCTTTTTAGATCAAGGCCAAAGAAGCTAATCTGTATATTGTCTTTGCAGATCCATTTTATCAATATTCTGAAGATAAATTTGCTGAATCCTTGAAAGGGTACTTGAAGGATGTTGGTGCTGTTATAGAGCTATATAGGGCTTCACAAGCCATTATACATCCCGATGAATCAATTTTGGTGAGACAAAGTTTGTGGACAAAACATCTTCTGAAGCAGGAATCCTCCCCTTACAGATTATATGCTGATAAACTTCGTAGTTATGTTGACCTAGAGGTAGTTTCTTGTCTTAATCTTTCAAAAACTTTAGTTACGTAGTTTTATAAATCTTATAATCCTTCCTGAAAGCTGCAAGTTTTTTGTATTTTAGATCAAGGATGTTCTTAATTTTCCTTATCATGCAAATTTGGAGCGATTGTTAAACAGGAGATCAATGGAGCATTACAACACAGTAGAAACAAGAATTTTAAAAGCATCATATAGGTTCTGCTAGTTTGTTTCCCTTCTTTCAAGTTCTCTTTGTTGTTCCTTTCTCTTGAGATCAAATTCTTGATGGTTAGTATGGTCCAGATCTTGCAATCTTGCAAACCAAGAAATTCTAAAGCTAGCAGTAGAAGACTTCAATATCTGCCAAGCGATACACATTGAAGAGTTGAAACAGCTTTCAAGGTATATCTTTCTTTTCTTCTCATTCTAAATTTTCAAAGATATACATTTGGGTTCTTTTGTTCATGCTACTACTTATGCTGGGTTTTTTTAGAAACTTCATTCAAATATGTATCATAAATATAGAATCCAACTCATATTTCGACTGAGAAACATAATTTTGTTAAACTCAAATGTATGAACGCACAAACAAGAAGGTTTTATTGAAAGAATTCTGGAGCTGAAGTAGAATTTGTAGGACAGAATACTAAGATAGGCCTAAGCCCTAACTAGGAGTCTCCTCCTTCAAAACAACTTCAGCAAATTAACACACAATAAATCAGAAAACTGTCACTTAAGAAACACACATAACTGCCACACAACACATCAGATAATGATAGAAACTGGTTCAGGTTGAGCACACAAAGAACATACTGTTATTGATGAACAGAAAGAATGCCCAATTTCCTTGGATATTCAAGAGATCCAGGACTCTCCCTAGCCACAATACTAACTCTCCAATTGACTTACTACTCCTCTCAACCCCTCTTCCTATTTATAGGAAACATGTTATATTTTTCTAATTATTCCAGCCCTCAACTAACTAACTAACTCCAATTATTCTATTATCTAACTAACTAATGAGTATCTATCAAGGCTGAAATGAGGAAACTGTTTTATCATTAACCGGTTCAGTGGACACCAAAGGCTCCACCGATTCAGAAGCTTCAATTTTCCCTTCTGGAATTCCAATTCCATCATCATCTTCCCCCCAAATTAGCACTTAAAGCTTTCTCATAGGACATCTATGGAGAGGGCTGGTCACACTAGAAGCAGTGTCCTTCCGTTCTGTGAGCACACTCTTGGTATGGCTAATGCCTCATGCCTCTGTTCCTGAATTGGTTCCTTGTTTGGCTATTGTTGCTGCCAACACTGCTATTTGAATTCGCAGCAGAAGAAGCCTATTTGGCTAGTTGAGTTTGGTTCAGGCAGGTATCTCCCATTTGGCTTGAACTTCTTGTGGCTGGGTTATATCCAGAATCCATGCCCTGGCATGAAATAAAAACCTTGATGCATTTGGCTATTGCTCCCTGAACTGTCTGATTTGGCCAAATAGAACCAGGTTTCACTGCTTGATGTAATCCAAACCCGTTACTATCTCCATATAACTCTTCTTCAATTGATTGATCTTGCTAAGATAATGGCCTTTCACACTTCCTGTAGGTCATGAGTACAATTCCTTCTTCTTGTCACCTCATTCAAGCCATTCATATAATCCAACGCTTGTTAGTTGTTATTTGGAAATTTCTGGCAGTTTGTCAATTTCTCAAACTTTTGAACATAATCTTCTACCCAGCCATTTTGGTACAAGGCATCAAGTTGCTCATATGGGATTGCAGCATCACTAGGTGAAAACCTCTTCAACAATTCAGTTTTCTGTGCTTCCCAATTCCTCTCAAACATCCTCTTCCTCAAATATCTGAATCAAAGCACCGATGTTCCTTCCACACAAACAAAAAATAGTGGCACTACAGTTCTAGTTTGGTATTTTGGATTTCAAAACATTTCTCAGCTCTAGCCAACCATCCAATGTGATCCTTCCCATCAAAATTGGGTAGCTCCACCTTCTTCAGTGTTTCAAATGATTCATCTTCATAATTGGTTGACTTAACATCCATGACGTGTGGATCACGGGGTACAGGAGTTCTAGTATGGCTTGAACTTCCTGCATCTTGTTCTCCGATCTTTGGACCTTTTGTTCACTGTCTCCTTCAACAAGGATCTCTTTCCACTGTGTTCCCCATTGTTCTTAATTTGACTTGCAAATCTGCTCCATCTCTGCGCTTCTTCTTTTGACTTGCAAATCTGCTCCATTTGCTTCGCAAATCCCTCCACTTGAGTCCATCCTCATCGATGGCATCCCACAGGTCGGGCCTAATGTTAGACTTAAAAGTTTGAACACACAATCTGGAAGATTTTCAAGAAATAATTCTGGAATTAAACCAGAATTTGTAACATAGAACATTAACACAGGCCAAATCCCTCCCAAGGACTCTCTTAAGGAACACACCTAACTGCCATACAACACATCACATAACTGTCCTATCACATTTTCTCAAGTTTGATCTAAATGTACTACACTATCATATGCAGGTGGGTTGTTGAGAGAAGACTAGACACACTAAAATTTGCAAGGCAGAAACTGGCTTATTGTTACTTCTCCTGTGCAGCTACTATTTTCTCCCCTGAACTTTCTGATGCTCGCATATCATGGGCGAAAAGTGGGGTGCTCACAACAGTTGTTGATGATTTCTTTGATGTTGGGGGTTCTGAAGAGGAACATGTGAATCTTATTCAACTAGTTGAGAAGTATATTCTTTTATTTCTATTATTAATTGAAATGGCCTTCTCTTGATTTATATTTGAATTTTCTCACAACTTTCATGCACAAAGATGACGTCTTGACAATTGAACTGCAGGTGGGATGTAGATATCAATACTGTTTGTTGTTCTGAGACAGTTAAGATAATATTTTCCGCAATTCACAGCACAGTTTGTGAGATTGGAGAGAAATCAGTCAAGCAGCAAGGACGCAATGTGAAAAACAATGTTATCAAAATTGTGAGACATTTCTGTCTTTCTGCCTGTGCATTTTTTGACTAACGTTATTTTGATTTTTCAGTAGTTGATTGTCAATGGTTTAATTTTTGAGGAATATGAAAAGTGAAATCCTGAAACCTTTCTGCACCCCTCCCTCAAATAAAAGAAAATTTCTAATGCTAAATATTGTGCTCCCCAAGACCTTAACAATTGCCTGTTCTTCATATTAATGAATATTAGTTCGACACTTTATTTTTATATTTACTTCAATGACATGAAATTTTACATTGGAGTTCTCCCAGTTATGATAATTTTCCTAACCAATGGATTGAATTTGTTTACTTTTTACAGTGGTTGAATTTGGTCCAGTCAATGTTTAGAGAAGCTGAGTGGTTGAGAACCAAGACTGTGCCAACAATTGGTGACTATATGGAAAATGCATACATATCATTTGCCTTAGGACCAATTGTCCTTCCGGCCCTCTATCTGGTTGGACCTAAGCTTTCAGATGAAGTCACAGAAAATCATGAGTTGAACTATCTCTATAAGCTCATGAGCACATGTGGCCGTCTTCTTAATGACATTCACAGTTTTAAGGTATATATAATACATCCCTGCTCCTTGATTCCCTTCCTGGTTTTATGGTGACTAATGTTTTTGTCTCTTCTGTAGAGAGAATCCGAGGAAGGGAAATTGAATGTGCTGGCTTTGCGTATTGCTCATGGCAATGGAGTTATTACTGCAGAAGATGCCACCGAAGAAATGAAGGGTATTGCTGAAGAAAAGAGAAGAGAACTCCTGAGATTAATTTTGCAGGAAAAAGGAAGTGTAGTTCCCAGAGAGTGCAAGGATTTGTTTTGGAAAATGATAAAAGTGTTGCACCTGTTTTACATGAAGGATGATGGATTTACTTCACACGAGATGCACTCTAGTGTAAATGCAGTACTTAAAAAACCTGTCATCCTTAATGAATTGTTAGTACATTCTCAGCAGAACCTTAGTCCTGTCAAAGCCACTAATGACCTGATGCTCTAGTCCAATTTGTACATACACATGACAAGCAAGACCTGCCCTTGCTTTTGAGTGATCATTCTATATGAACAAAATGTCCCAATCTTTCCTAACTTTTTACCAATTTATTTTTTTCTCTTACTTTTAGTTTTTTACTTTTCATGATGATCATTTTTTTTTTTGTCTTGATTGTCTCAGGATCCAATCCATATCCATAAATGTTAAGTATGCATCCCTGTAACGTTTTCTGGTGAATGGAAGGGTTGAAAAGAGATGTCATTTACTTAATTGCTTTGTGTATTGGCTCCCTTGTCTGGTGACCCGCATAGTGACTAAACTTGGGGTAGGCAAGGGAGTGGTGCTAACATCAATTTGATAAAATAAATCAGCAAACAATATATGCTAATCTTAAAACTTGAACGTGCAATGTAAGATCAAACAGCAATACTAAGGTTTATTTTGGAAATGATTAATAACCAACTAACTAATCATGAGTGGATATTTAAAAATAGTAGAAAAGTGAAACTAAACACAATAAAATTATTATTTTTTCTTTTATAATAAGGGATATTCCTAACAAGTGTCATAAGGGCATGGATTAAGAAACAAATAAATGGAAATTTTTTTATCAGAAATACTGGTAAAATTGCAATAAAAATCATAATGGGATGTGTTGGTAATACTTTTTCTATTGTTTTTTTTTTATTTCCTAAACTAGTGCTTTAAGGGCACTTGTTATCATTTCCTTATAATATTGTCTGGCAGTCGTAATACAAAAAATAAAAAAATGGAAGCTTTTTTTTTTATGTATGATCTATCTATTTCAAACTCATGATAATATTCTGTCATTAATATTATACTAGAGTCTAGAACTATATATCTTGATATGAAAGACAGTAACCGTTCTGAACTTTCTCTTTTCACAAACTTTTCTTTTTTTCTTATAAAATTGGCGCTGCAGCTATCCCGCAAGAGAGCAAGGCAGCAAACAAGCACCTAATACCTTTAAAAGGGGATCAAAAGAGAATGCACAAATTGGGGGACCAAGCCAAAACCCAATAACTAAAGACATTTTATTCCTAAGCCAGCCTATAGACGCAAGAATTACCCACCTGTATATATGAGAACAAAACAAACCTATATATCTTTACACCGAAAAAAGGCAGGTTTTCCATCTCCTTCTAATCATCCAAGAAGCAGCAATATCCAATTCTGAATCACACTTCAACCATGGGGCACCCTTAGCAGAACCATCAGTGTTCACCTTCACAATGCCAGCCAGCCACCGGCAAACGCCAGTCCACCTGCTTGATGGAAGGCACTTTAGGAGTATGAATATCCACCAAAAAACTTTTCAAGAGGGAGAATTCATCCAAGGAATGAGCAAAGCACCCCTTGGAGCACCTCCAAGCTAAAGTATCCACGGCCGAGATGACATTATTTTACAAACTTCTTTAGCTGGAATCAAATTCATTTGTCACCCAGAAATAATAAATGCGGGAACTATCTGTTTAGCATCTCCCACTAATATCACTTGTTAGTTGACTGTTATCAATAAAGAGAGGAAAGCATAAATTCTAGAGCTCGAAACAACTATTTCATTCTCAGCATCTGTTGGCAGTAAGCATTGTTCGTCAATTTAGCAGATCTTTACAACTGATGTTCAGTTTCCTTCTATGCATGATAACAAAATAAAACTTACAGGATACAAAACTCAGTTAATAATAGTTTCTTGTATGTTCAATTCGTATGCTAGCTATAAGTTAATAATAGCTTCTTGAGTTAATTCAAAGATGCAGCCTATCACAGGTTCAAAGATTGTAAGTGTCCATGGTTGGTAACCACTGCAAAATTCAATTGATATAAGAAAAAGGTCTAGAAAACACTAATTACTTGTAGAAAGTAATGTTAATAAATGTTTGCAAATGAATATCGTCTGTAGGAATAATACTTTTATTCCATTGAGAGGGAAATAATGAATAATGTTGCAAACCTGCATAAAATCAAATTCCAGTTTATGCTAAAAAATTAACACACAATGTAAGCACTAGCAAAATTTGCAGTATACTTGCCAACGATCTGAAATTTTTTAAATTTCAGACAACTAAAATATTGAAAGCTGGAAGAAACAACATACATCACTTCATTCCATAACAACCTTTGCACCAAGAGCTTTCAATTTCTCTATTATCTGCTCCCCTTCTTCCTTTGAAATACCTTTCTTTATAACAGAAGGTGTTTTTTCCACTAAATCCTTTGCTTCCTTCAAACCTAAATCAGTAAAGCCCCGGACCTCCTTGATGATTTTAATTTTGGAAGCCGCTTCATAGGACTCCAGTTTCAATTCAAACACAGTTTTTTCTAGCTTTTGCTCCTCCTTGGCTGCTGTTGGTGCTTTTGCTGCCATTCCAGCCAAATTTCCAGCTCCTGCTTTCATAAATCCCACATTAGGCATCTCCTTCACTCCCATTTTCTTCATGAGAATGAGACCCAATTCTCCAGCTTCAGCTACCGTAAGAGAAGCAATCTCATCAATAAGCCTGAAAACTCTCTCTGATGGAGGGCCTCGATGATCATTGGGATCAAATGTAGCAGGATCAAAATCAGCTGGGAGACATTTTTGATCAATTTCCACTTCCTCTACATCATCCTCCTCCTCTTTCCTCGCAGGTTGACCAAAATGTCTTGAAAATACATTTAAGTTACTAGCGTTAAGCCGCACTACTGTTGGATGAAGAGGTTGTCTACATAAACCCTTGGGTAAATAATGTCTTATTCTTAAAAGTAAGCTCATTCTTGGCTTGTAGTGCAGCAATATCTCAATGGAAAATCAGTTCAGTTTGGCGCACCTTGTGAACTCCTCCTAGTCCAATAAATAATTATCCTGAAAGCAGAACAAAAGAGAACAGAACATTTTGTTTAAACATCATTGTCCAAATATTGTAAATCTTATATTTCTCAAGCTTCCAACGAACATAAACAGAAAGAATCCTAAAACTCGCATATCGTTCAGAGCAAATTACTAAATCATAAAGAAAGATGAACCAAATACAATGCATATTTTCTCATATCATGGATGATTTCATAGAAGCTAATAGTTCTTGAAGCACTTAGAAACCACATGAAGTAAAATATTTTAACAAAATGAAAGTATAAGAATGATGATCAGCATATAAGAAACACATAAAACCACAAATTACACAACTAACAAATTCCTAGACATCCTTCATCATACCCCCACAATCAAATCGTAAGCAGCTTACAAGTTACAACAATTAACACAACAACGACTAGGTGAGCTCGACTACATGGATCACACAATACCATTAAGCTCAAAAGTAAGTTCTCAACCCCCATCTCTTCCTCACCCTAAAAAATGCACATTTACGAACACCAATTTATGAAAATTAAGGGTAAAAAAAACTTGCAAATTTTTTTTAAAAAAAAAAAAAAACTAGAAACCCCTAGGAAAACTAATACAAGCATAATCTGCTCATAACTCATTACAAATAAAATCCAGATCTATATCAAAGACTCAACTTTGAGTGGATGACAACATCCCATAACTTGCTATTTGATCTGCAACCTGATTTGCATCTACAAAATGCACCCAACGAATATGACCAATCTATTGTAAATATTATGGATACTTTAACCAACCCGTAGCAAGGATGAGAGAAGTAACAACATTTTCTCAAAACACGAACCACACATCTAGAATTTGAGTAAGCACAAATCCTCCTGAAGCCCCTTTCCCAAGCCAATTTTAGAGCAGGAAAAATACCCCCACAACTCCACGGAAAGAATAGAGCAAGCACCGAGCTTAATTGCAAAGCAACAAATAAAAACTCCATACCCATCCTGAATCACACCCAGGAGAAGCACTTCTACCCGCATCCACAAAGGAACCCATCACAATTAATGGTCACCTCACCCCTACAAGGAGGTTCCCACCTTATACCTATATCTCCAACACGTCTAGTCACGGATTTAGAATCCAACATGCTGACTTCAAGAGCAGCCACCGAATCCTGAGCCAATCTCAAAACTTTGTTGACAATACCCTCTACATACAACGTGGTATTATTAAAAACCAATTGGTTCCTACTCCACCAAATTTGATTCAACACAATCCCAAAAGAAAAGTACTCCACCTCAAGCCATGCTTCTCCTACCCATTAGCAAGATTCAAGTGCAACCAATCCTCACAAACAAAGAAATTATTTCCCACATGCCCCTGAATCACTAATTCCTAAATACCTTCAACCACAAAATACTACACAAATAATTAAACTTTTGCCGCTGAGATAGAACATTAAACTTCAAAAGCAACAAATCATTGTTCCAAGGCAATCACTACGAGGAATCGATTAAACCAAATCCAAGATGCTTATAAACACAATAAAAGAATAAATCCCATTTTTTTATAATACACAATTTTTACTTGTAAAACAAACATCATACACCCCACAATCAAATACAAGAAAGAAAAAAAAATCATTTTGGCAAACACCCAAAATTGTTTTCCCAAGCTTATGGCTACCCAGAAAGAAGAAATCCTAAAATCATTGAGCAGAATGAAGAAGCACTGATATGAGCTTAAAATGGAGAACCTCAATTCTTACCTTAGTCATAATCTGAGCTCACAGTCGCATAACGAAGCCAACGGAAATGCAGTGAAAACTGAAAAGTCTCGTTTCAGTATGTGTAGGTTTGGAGAAAATTGAAATAATAAAAAAAGAAAAAAATTGAAGGTATGAGTTTTTTCATTGGGCTGGCCCGTGTATATTGTATCAAGTTGTTAAGTATGCAAAATGGAAATTGCTATCCTCACCTCCACGTGCATCAATTTTTTTACCCCAAAATGGACATCAACAGAAATATGTTTTCTTATAGGAAACATATTTCCGTCGTAGTATATAGGGGTGTTAAAAAATCAAAAGAGAAATACATTTTCATTGTTACTAAAACATATTTATGTTTTATTTTTCTGCACCCCCATGTACTACAAAGGAAATACATTTTTGTTAGATATTTTAGGGGGCGTTTGGTTTGATTGTTTTCTGTTTTTCATTTTCACTGAAAATAAAAAATGGTGATGGAAATGCGTTTGGTTGGATTTTTGTTTTCATTTTCAGTGAAAATATTTTTTCAAACGAACCAAAAACTAAAAACAATAAAATATCGTTTTCAGTTGAAACCAAGAACCTCATCTTGTGTAAAATGAAAACGCGATGACAAGAAATGTAATTTTAAGCAAATCTAAAAATACATTTCCTTTTGAAAACGTATTTTCAGTGTTTTTATTTCTTGAAAGCAGAAAACAAGAAGTCAAACCAAACATGTTTTCAAAATTCTAATCTTTTAAAAATGAAAACAGTTTTCAGAAAATGAAAATACAAACCAAACACACCCTTATATTGGAAATGTATTTCCATTTAAATTTTTTTCAAAACACCTTTATTATAACAGAAATGTAGTTCCATTTTTGTTTGTGCCAAATACAAAATAGAATCATGATTTTGTCTGTCTCCGATATAATGGAAATATGATTCGTTGAAATTAAAGGAGGGAGGAGGGGAAAGAAAAGTGGTGTTAACTCGTTGGCAAGTGTACCAAATGTCCAAGTAATAAAGACTCGAAAGTCCGAGTGTCGATTTCCGCAGGAACTTTGTTTTGTACTTGTGTTGAATAATTTCCAATTTATAAGAGAAAAAGATAAGATGAGATATAAAAGATAACTTAAAAAAAATAGAGTATAAAATAATAACTATTAATAGAAAATAAAAGAAATAATAGAGAATTCAATGGGATGAGAATTTTAGGACCTAGCATATCTTATTTGTCTAAGATGTATTATTTGTGATTTTTCTCTATCAATCAGGTGAATTTATTCTACCCACATCTATTATAATACTTGTCTCTAATGTCTCACGATGACAAACTTATTTTACTTATTTATCTCACAAATGTCTTTGCAAAGAGTCAATAGATAAAATACATAAAGTTCTAATTAGAGATGTTTGTTTTGATGCATGGACATAATGCAATCACTCTATGTCTAGCAATGATTTTATTAAGGTACCCCTTCCTTTTAGTTCTATTAGAAATTACCCTCTATCAGACGACTAATTCCTAAAATAGATGCATGCAAAACCTTCCTTGTTTTTCTATTAAGGATTATCCTCTGTCAACACTTAACCCCCAAAGATGATGCAAGGATGAATGATGTATGAAATTAAAAGTAAAAAAGGATAATAGAAAAGAAAACACATGTTTGTATTGATAAATATGAAGTGTATAATACATCTTTTGATTTTTTAGACCTGTTACGTCCTAACTAAGAGTTTAACATCTCATAGTCATAAGGGGGCCTTGCACTAGCAAAGGGGTATAGGAACTGATGAAGGAGAAGAGATGGAAAAAAGGAATAGAAAATGATGAAAGAGAAGAAAGAATTCTCTAAGGGAGAGTTTCTAGGTTTTAGGTGTGTATTAGAGTGCTTTGAGACTTGGTGTGTCTTTTCTCCTTGACTTGACTCCCTTTTTATAGTTGCTGGAGTGGACTTGGACTTAATGCAAAAAATCTTCCTTATTTACATTTTTTATATTTTTTGGATCTTTTTCTATTTTAATCATTCAATTTCATATCTGCAAGTCATAAATAAGAAAAATATTAATTCCTATCATTTAAATAAAAAATAACTGCTAAATAAATATTTTTAAAAATATTTTCAATATATTTTTATTATAAAAAATAGTTTATATTTAACAGTTATCAAGTGGTGTAGGGAAGGAATGAGAGGTAATTTTGTGTGTGTGTGTGTGTATTTATATATAAAAGTTAAGAGTGAGAATAGCAATTCTCATGCTAAAGTACATGTTTTATCTCAGTTTTCTTTTTCAATACAATTTTCATTGTGCGGTGAATCTTGTATACAAAACTTATTTCATAACGAGATTGTTGACAGTGCCAGAGTTATTCAGTCTTGCAAGAATATTCCAACTCATAGGATCAACATGAGTCACACAAAGATTCCAAACTGGATACCCCAAGGACTAATTCATACTTCAACTCATTCATTTCCTCTTCGGTTAAGCTCGATCACATCATCCGTCTTAAAAACATATGCATGTTTATGATGCATAATCACATAGGATGTACATGGTTTCACTTATCACATCACATGAAGAATCCTATCCCACATGGACTAGGTTCTTTAAACATTTTAAATCTTACTCATATACAATTGCATCCACATCTCATACACATAAGAATCACACATTACATGTCACACTCATTTCAATATACATAAAATCATGTTCATAGTAAAAAGGAACAACGTTCCCAAACATAATTCAATCACAATCATCCTTAAGCACACTTGACTAAGTAATAGATTGTTCAATCCATCCAAATTCTATATCATTTTCCTATTATAGCAATTATCTATTAACACCTATATTTCGTATATCATTTCTTAAGTCCTTGGAGTATTACCTCTTTTATTTACTTTTATGCTCCTATGACCTCTGTACGGTTTACATGATATATCTGGAGTTATACTAACTTAGTAAAGCTTATTCCTATCTTGTTTGAAAGACAAGACAATTACCTACAATTTTTATATTTACTTCGAAAGCTAGTTCAATTGTCTACTATGCCTAAAATTAGGAAGAACATGAGTTGATTGCACAATCCTCACAGTTTGACCTTTGTTCAGTAATTGTTCTATATATAGAGTTCCAGAAGTCCAAATTAAGTGAAACCAATGTAATTTGTTAGCTAACACATAGGACTACATTTCTTATGAAGATACCTAAGTCTAGTTCAGTCATCTTTCTAACTTGTTTTCACCTAAGTTTTTCACATTAATATATAAGACACCTCATGAATCCTTTCTTGATTTCTAAGGTATATAAATGAATTGTATTTTTTCAGCAAGTTTTTCAACGACACAAACAACAACAACAACAATAACAATTTACAGAAAATATAACAAAAGGGTTCTAATAAGAGTTCTCCTTATGATATATTCTCAATACTCAAAACTTGGAGTGTTAACAACATCAACAATTTACAGAAAATATAATAGAAGGCTCCTAATAAGAGTTCTCTTTATGTTATATTCTTAGTACTCAAAACTTAAAGTGTTACAAGGTGTACATAAATTGATGTAATCGAATGCAAATTAAAATACCATATTTTAAAACTAAAAGGTGAAATAATAATAATATTTTTTATAAAATTGAATCAAATTTTAGATGCAGTTTTAAAAATTGATTGAGTCCAATCATATCATCATATGGAACCCAATCATGCTTGAAGTGTATTCAAGATGAAAATACATGTTGTAGGTATATGTGGTTACTTATAAGTTTTTTTTTAATTATCAAAATTAAAGACGGTGTCAAAAGATTTACAATAACTCACATTATGTTTAACCAACTAAGTTAGATCCCCTTGACGTGATTACTTATAAGTAGTTAGATGGAATATGCATCCAACGCTTCAGATTTTAATCATGTTGTGACTTATACAGAGATATTTCATATATTTATTGTGAACTTGTTCTATGAACGTGTGTTGTGTGTCATTTTTTTTTTGAAGCAATCTGTTGTATGTAATACAGAAGTATAAAATTGTATAGTTAATCAAATTCATACCACAATAGATTGGACCAAATCTTATTAAATTTGACAAACCAAATCAATTGAAACAGTAAACACACCCTTATTATTAACACCAAATAACTAGCTTTATATATTTAGGTAACTGGCAGGATGGGGGTGTGGAGGTGGGATTGGAGTTGAAGGGGGGCATTGTTTCAATGGGAGAAAGAATAGTTAAAGGAGTTGGAAGAGACTGTGAGTAGGGTAACAATGTTAGAAGAGGAAGAGGATAAATGGGTATGGAAGGAAGACAAAAACGGCATATATTCTATCAAATTGGCTTATCAGGTTATTAAGGCCAACATAGGAGGAGCCAAAGATGTGTTATTCTTTGAGAAGATGTGGGTGAGAGAGGCATTCCCTGGAAGGTGCAATTTTTTATGTGGATAGAAAACCTTCTCTATAGATTCTAGCCCGCAGGAACATAATGGGTAGGTAGTATGGAGGTGCGGTGCAAGAGTGTTGACATTTTCACGTCAAAATGGAGTGATGATGCGGAAGCTAAGAATTGTAGCTTCTCAAAATTCACGTCAATTTTTGTGCATAATCATTTCCAAACACACACTAAGATGGCTGGCCCAAGATTTTCTCACGTTCAGAGACACAAAAAGAGGTATTGTTTAGGTTGCAGAAATAGTGAAGATTTTATCTAGGAAATGAAACAAGGCTTGTTATTCCCTCTCAAGTTGGATGCTAAACCCAAGGGGCTGAGAAGCATTGGAGTTGCAAGCTGGGAAACGTGATTTTGAATTGGGACGAGCTGGTGGGGTGGGGTGGGGTTGAGGAATTACTATAGTGAAGATTATGTTAAGTACCATATTTTTTTTAAAAAAGGTCTTATTTTTATTAGATCCTACCATAAGTTTTTGCACCACGATGACAGTAACATTAACTTAACAGGACAGAAAACATGCAAAATATATTTAGGAAAGTTTATGACACATTTGACAAACAAAATCTAATGGACATAAAAAAAAACCCACGAAATCAGTGTTCTTCCTTCAGAAACTCAAGGAAAAATTTCCCACGATATTCTATTGGTATAGACTTCAATTCGCTAGACACAGTAGCAACAAGTTGCCACTAACCCAATAACAGTGTGTCCCCTTCTTTTATGCTGAACTGCAGCAAGGGATTATAGCACCGCTTATGATTTTTGGATGGTTTCATACTTCAAAAGTATTTCTTTTCATAAGAAACCAGCCCATGAATTCCACCTTCAACTTGTGCTGCTCCACTCCGGACCTGGGAAGAGCAAACCAAATATTAAGAACATAATCAGTGGCTTTTTAAATGAAATCCCAAGCAAAGTTGCATGCATGCAAAACAGTTATGACTTGTAAACATAGCAAATTGCAGACTCAAACAAATATAAGAAACACCCTAGACAACCCACAATTATATTTCAGGTGATTTCAAATTTAAGCAGATCACTCACCAAAATGAAGAAAAAAGCAAAACAAGGTACTACTTTTCATCTTTTTGTTTATAAAATCAAGATGTATTTAGGATCATACAGGCAAACATATTCATTTTTTAGTCCTCAATTGCATTGGATTAATCCAAAGAAACTTAATAAATTGCTGCAATTTCTTTTACTCCTTTTCTTGGTTTTCTGATTTAAGAGTGCAATGGCAAACAAAAGAAGGGTTTTATTTTTAAAGAACTACATTATCCTAGCTTTTCCGGTCATGAAAATAAAAATTTGGCGAACAAAGCCAAATATGTGGGTTCAATGGGAGATGGGCAGTCCGTCAATAAATATTGCCCTTTTTGATTGTGCAAATGATCAAAACTTCATTGATATCTAATGCTAATAGCAAGAAATAAATATTTAAAAGAGTGGCTCAACCGTACCTCCAGTCTTAACACCCTGGATCTTAGAAGGTCATGAGCAGACTGTAGAGAGTTGGCACCGATATCCTGAAACCCTTGCCTGACTGCTTGCAAGGTGTATGGTATGAAATTCAAGACAGAGCCCTTATCTTTAACAGCTCCAACAACCCCCTGAGCAATTTTTAGCTTTGCTGTATCACCCAAGTACCTTGCATCGCTCCCTTTAGTCATGGCTTCTAGGGAACCCATTCCTCTGTACTTTTTCACACGTTGACCATTCTGGTGCAGAAACGGTAGTTTAGTTATGCATATTAATATATTATTATGATATTTATTCTTGTATGAGCATGTACAACTCATCAGCAAAAGAAAGAGGCAAGAACAATTTAGTGAAGCTAAGATAGGAAAGGGAAAAAAATCAAAAAGTGAGTGTGTGTGTGTGTGTGTGTGAGAGAGAGAGAGAGACAGAAGCATATTTTCATAAATGTAATAAAAATAACATGTAGTTCCTAGAAGACAACAAAAATATTATTTGTTCAAATGGCCAAAGCCAATAATAACAAATCTTTTCATTTCTAACTAGTGAAGTTTCCAATTTTCATCACAATAACTTACCTTTAACTACAAGCATTACAGAATCTTTCATGTTCTCTATTTCTAAAGAGATTTTCTTTACAACACTATACTACCATATAAACTATTAAAACACATAAATAGGAAATCACAATTTTTAAAAGATTCCATCAGGCCATAATCATACCTGATACACATAAGCCCCAGGAGCCTCAAGACTACCAGCTAAGAAGCTTCCCATCATAACAGTTGACGCTCCCAATGACAAAGCCTTAACAATATGACCAGAGTTTGAGATGCCACCATCAGCAATCACAGGAACACCACTTTTATAAGCAATGGACGAGACCTTGTAAACAGCAGTTGCCTGAAAAGCATAAACTCCATAGTCAATATTAAGAATTGACACATTGAGTATGAGTTGGAATCAATTTGAAAGCAAGAATATTAGTGGGGCAGAGCTGAAATTCCAAAAAACTTGAAATTTAACACAATATTTAAAGTCTACATACACTTATGCTACTAAAAGGGAAAAAAAAAAACTTTTGCATTCAATAAGTATGTAATTCATCATTATCTAAGCCAACTGTACCAAAAAAGTTCAAATTTAGGCACTACCCACTGATCTAGAGCCTATGTTAAAAAAGATTGGGGAGTTTTTAGTTTGTTTTCATTAAATAAAAGCAAAACACTAACTTTCTTTCACACTATTTCCTGTTTTCAAACATCTTTACAAGAAACAGTTAAAATAGCCTTTAGGGAACACCAAGGATCAGGCATGCCGCACAAGCCCCATCAAGCGGGTAAGGTGGTAACTATAGACATCCTAACCTCCTGAAAGGATCATTGACAAGTATCAAGCAAGCATTTTCAATCCTAACAGTTGATCCTTCAAGCTCTAAGTCCAACCAACACCAAATCAAAACGCATAGATTCAGAAAAAACTCATCACAACACAAAGATTTACACAACAAACCAAGGCTTTAAAAATCAATCAATGATCATGATTTTATCTATCAAGGTTTTTGGAGTCTCTGCGACCGCAATTGCAGTCACATCATCTGCATTTGTTTGCAATCTCTTAAACCACAACTGTGATTGCAATTTAAAACCTCAAAACAAACCACCACACACTTAAATTCAATGATAAGGGTAACAAAGATCAAAACAGTAATCAATCAATTGATTGATCGACGAATCAAATATACCTGACCACGCCCCACAGCACAAACCTCCTGAGTAGTACAAATGGACCCAGACCCCATTCCAACCCTCAACCCATCAACCCCAGCCTGAATCAGATTCTCAGCCTGGTACATAGTCACAACATTCCCCCCAATCACATCAAGCTCAGGGTAAACCCTCTTCACATACTTCACCATCTCTAACTGATAAATTGAGTTCCCCTGAGAACTATCCAACACTACAACATTCAACCCAGCCTTCACCAAATGCTCCAACCTCTCCTTATCATCTTCCCTCGTCCCCACCGCGGCCCCCACCATAAACTCCCCGTCCGCCCCCACCGTCGCCGGCGCCACCAGTTTCGGGTAACCCTTCACCCTCTCCACCTCCTCCCTCACCACCAAATCAACAACCTCACCATCCTTCTCCAAAGCCACAGCACCACTTTTCTCACTCTCAAATATTTCATTAATTTTGTTTAGGTCGGCGTTCCATGGCACTGGCTTGGGAGGCGGCGCCATGTAGTCGCCGACTCTCAAGCCCTTGTCGGTATGATTCGTCCAGTCACTCTTCGCGACGTAGCCGAGGAGTTTCCCGGCGGAGGTGCCAGTGTCGGTGACGAGAAGGAAGGGGGAGGCCCCGAAGGCGTCATCGTGCTCCACGACGGCGGAAGGTGCGGCGAAGGCGGGGTCGGAGAGGATGGGGACGCGGCGGGACTTCGCTTTGCGGAGGATGGCCGCCTGGACGGCGGCGGGGACGTTGGAGTGGACGACGGCGATGCCGCCGAGGGAGGCCATGGCGGAGGCCATGGCGGACTCCGACACGGTGTCCATCGGAGAGGCAACAAACGGCACGGCAAGGGGAAGGCGGCGCGTGAGGCGCGTGGAGAGGTCCACGACGTCGGCAGCGAAGTCGATGTAGTGGGGGAGAAAGATGACGTCATCGTATGTGTAGGAGAAGCCCTGCGTGAAGAGTTTCTCGGCGGTGAAACCGTCCTCGATCGGCGGCGGAGTGAAATCCATTACGGTGGCCGGAGAAGGGAAACAGGGTTCAGCTAGGGTTTCGCGGTTTCAGGGTATTTAAAAAAATATAGAACAGAAAATGACAATAATAATAAATAGTAATAAATTATAAATTAATACTACTATTTATGGCTTTTGGTTTACTTGAATTTTACTGTTCTGGAAAAGAATGGAAAATGCAGCAGTGCTGTATGAGCTGGAGGGATAAGTGCAAGACTGTGTTGGATTTTATAGCCGATGACGTCGAAGGAGATAAGCTTTTTTTTTTTTTTTTTTTTTAATTTAGTTAAAGTACATAGTACAAACTCATCCAATATAAATTTTGTTTAATAATTTATTTGCTTTTATATTTGTGTCATTTTTTCATTTTAATCTTATGTCTAAATACTTTAGGCTTTAGTTGCTTTTTAGACAAAATTATAAATTTCGTTCTTTATTTTATTTTTAACTTCGGATTTTGTTCCTTGATAAATTAATTCATAAATTTTGTCCTCGTATTTATTAAAATCACGCAATGTTCATTCATCGGGTCACAATTGGACGTTGATCGTTAGCAAATGACGTTGATTGACATATGTCAACTGAGAGACACGTTAACTACAGATATGATGTGCTTCAAACACTTCAGCAATGTCAGCAATTACTTCTTTGCAAGTTGGTTATCCCCAGCACCCATGTCGCCTCCACCGCCGCTAGCTCTGCCGTTTCCAACGCCACACTCCTCGGCTACGCCATTGGAACGGCCCACGGGATGGCGTCGCAGGCGCGCATGGCGGCCTACAAAGTTTGCTGGACCGGCGACTGCTTCGCCTCCCGCTCTCCCTTGGTGGCTCCTCCTCCTCCTCTGTCCCTTACTACTTTGACAACATCCCCATTGGAGCCTTCGCGACGCTAGAGAGAGGCATCTTTGTCGCGTGCTCGACGGGGAATACCGAACCTTGCAACGGTTCTGTCACAAATGTCGCTCCGTGGATCATGACTATCGACGCCAGCACGCTAGACAGTGATTTTTCGACATACGCTACTCTCAGAAACGGAAAACACTTCGCTGGAATTTCACTGTACAGTGGAGAGGGGATGGGAGACGAACCGGTCAATTTGGTTTATTTCAGCGACCGATCGAACTCGTCAGGCAACATTTGCATGTCTGGTTCGCTCAACCCGAAGAGCGTGCACAGTAAGGTGGTGGTTTGTGACAGGGAACTCAACTCACGCATGGAGAAGGGTGTAGTGGTGCGCGACGCCGGCGGGTAGGGATGATACTCGCAAACACGACGGTGAGCGGCGAGGGACTGGTGGCGGACAGTCACTTGGTGGCCGCCGTTGCGGTGGGGGAATCCGCGGGGGATGAGATCAGAGATTACCCGTCTTTGGATCCTAATCCAATCGCGAATCGTTTGATGTGTCTCTCTGTTGACACATGTCAGTCAACATCACTTGCTAATAGTCAACTTTCAAACTATGACCTGAGAAACTAACATTGCGTGATTTTAATAAATATAAGGACAAAATTTATAAATTAATTTACCGGAAGACAAAATTCAAAATTGGAGACAAATTAGAGAACTAAATTTGTAATTTTTCCTACTTTTTATATCACTAAAAAGTTAACAAGAGAGATTAAAATATAAAAAAGTTGATTATATATATAGAGACTAACTAAAATTAGAGATTTTATGGGAAAAAACCCTAATATTAGAGATTTTAAGTAGTACAAATAAATTGATGCAGATACAGAGATCGATATATAAATTATTTTCTCATATTTTAATAAAAGCTTGTAATTAAACATGAAGAAAATTTTATTTAGCAATTTGTTGTGTGAAAAAATTTATCATATATATATATATATATATATATATATATATATATATATATATATAAGATATTATAACCTTTATAGTATTAATAAAAGTAAAAAAGTTTTGAAGGGAATCCTAATACATTTGAGAAGAAATTTCCATAACAATAAATTAATTATCATTATCAAGTAATATAATAAGTATTTCAAATTTTGAATAATTATATTTATTATTATTATCAATCTAATTTGAAATTCAAAACAATTAAATTTCTGATAACTATAAAGATAAATATTTAAAATTTTGAACAATTAAATTTATGATAACTAATAGTTATAAACTAATTATTATCCGTAATTATGATAAGTATTAAAAAGTTTGAATAATTAGATTAACTATTATCAATTTGATTTAAAATTCCATTTTTTTAATTAAGGCAATTAAAATTATTTTAAATTAAGATAACTGTATAATTTCAAATTTTAAATTAACTAAAATAAGCAATTCATAATTGAATTATCTTTTTCCAAAATAAATTAGCATGGATCTTATATGATTAGTAAGATTCTTATTTTTTTCAACTACGATGCAGTATATTTGTCACATATATTTTGTTATATCTTTTTATTTATTTTAGTTACATATTTTATTACATATTTTAATTTATTTATTTATTCATTCATTTATTTTGTATTATAAATTGAAAAATCAATTCTCACATAATTTTAGTATAAACATAGATAAATGTGCTTCTCTTTTCATGTTATTTTGTTATGATTTTTTCTTTAATACTTTTTGAAAAAATATACCAAAGATGTATATGATTTTTTATATTAAGCCTAAGATAATCAAGTACAAGATTTTAGTTCGAGTCATTCGATTGTGGTTGAGTACTGATTTCAATAAAAGGAGCCATAAATTCTTCTAAACTTTGAAATCGTCCATTGAAACTTAAAATTGGTGTGCTTATAATGTTGTTAAAAAACATAAATTAATCTTCTAGCATGTGTAATGGTATTGGGTTGGTAATTAGGCACTTAGGAGCTAGCTTGTGTGCTTGAAACTAAGGTCATTTCTAAAAATAATGTTAGTAAAAAGTATTCATCCCAAAAATATCATTGACTCCTTCGGATAATAAGAGTCAACAAAAGTTAAGGTTGATCTCTTGAGCATGTTGGTATCTATCTTTCAAGATTACTTATCTTATTGTCAATTATATGTCATAGTTTCTTGGGTGACTAATCGTAATGGGTTGAAGATTCTTATTCATGATAATGAAGAGCAAAATACTTCAATCGCTTCAAATGTGGTATGTAAAGAAGTTTTTTGAAACTTAAATTAGGTTGGTTATTATAATCATTACCGTAGAATTTATACTTCATATTCTTAAAAAAATTGTGATAAACATAAATTAACTAATTTCACCAATAGGTTTTAACACATGCTATGGATGCAACTAAAGTTACACCCCCTACACCAATCCTATTTGTTCCTAAAGAAATAATGCCACGAGCTTCCATCAACAAGTCCATCAAGAAAGTGACATCGAAGAAAGAACCTTAAGATCGACCCCCTCTCCATTATTAACTATGAAGTTTTTATGTGTTCTTTATTTTATGGTTATAATATATTTTTGGTCTCCTAATTTATTTTTTAATTCTAAATTGCTCTCTTTTGTTTTAAAAGTTCTAAAATGATCCCTAAAAAATTGTTTTAATAGCATGTCCTTTTGTTAGTTTTAATCCAAACGGAATTAACCCTGCATCATCAATGAGTCAGTTGTGGCTCCTCCGCACATGGAATGAAATGGACCCTAAATGATGTTGACGGATTGAATTTCTCCAATGTGAACCTTGTTGACAGTTACAACCTCTCCATGATCATGAAATCATTGAGTGAAACCAGTGTTAGGAATTGCACCACCACGGGAGATAGAGGAATCACAATTGTTGATAATACAAGTTTAATGTCGTTTGAGTTAAAACTAATGAAAAGACAAACATGTTACTAAGTAATTCTTTAAGGGATCATTTTAAAACTTTTAAAATATAGATTAACTTAAAACTAAAAAATAATTTAAAAGATCAAACATATATTTTATTCTTATTTTATAAGTACTAACATTTTCATGAATTCTGAATGTTATTAACATTTGTTGTTAATCAACTTAAGTTATGTTTTCATTTTGTTAAGTATTTTTTGTTCTCAAATGTATATATGTAAAAAAGTTTTTTTTTTCTTACTAAAATATGTAGAATTAAATGTATATTGAAATAACAATTTCAACATTTTAAAACAAAATAACATGTTCATGCATCCTACCAGTCGCCATACTAATTTAAATGAAAGATACATGTATTTTTATTTTTCATCATTTTACGTACTTATTTTTCATTCAACCATGTCGGATGAAATGATAAAAAATAAAAAATAATCAAATTATTCTTTAGTGCATATTTATTTCATTTAATTTTAAATAAATAATTGCCTTTTATAGATATTTCAAGAAGCTATAAATAAATTATTATTTTTGTAAAATAATTTAATAAATCAATATGAACACAAACTTAATCCGAAAAATTCAGCAAAAAAAAAAAACAAAACTTAATCCGGAATTCAGAACATCATTCTGACAACAATATTCGCTTTTTGCTTCTTGAAAGAATTTAAAACATTATTTTTCAGAATTTAGACGTCCCCATGCAAGCCAGCTTTCTACCACTCTAATTTTACCAAAGAAATTGACAAACAATATAAAATGTTTCTTCTCGAAATGAAATAAATTTACACCGTTAAAAGATTATGCTGAACGAAATTTAGCGAAAAAATTAGCTGAAATTTAAAAAGTTATTGGAAGGTTGAAATTTAAAAAATTAACCGAGGAAGGTGAAAACTAAAAATTCAAAAATCTAGTTTATTAAATTATGATTATGTTTAATAAGATAATTAAGTTAATTTTTAATTTTTTTACTAACTGAAAACTCATTTGACAATTTAATAAACAAGTTTTTTTTAGTAATTTTTAACATTTTTTAAAACATTATTTAAAATAATATTTTTAAAAATATTAATTTCTAGCTTTCTATATTTTTTTTATTCTTAATATAATTATCACTCATTATCCTTTTTAAATAAATCAATATTTTAATATTATTTTACTTGATCATACATTTAATGTATTAGTGTTAACCCATCTTTTTTTTCCTCCAACCTGTAAACCCTCGTTTTGTTTCTCAATGTGTACACTAACCTCTTTTTTTTTTTCCAGGTAATGATATTACATTTTTAATTTAACGACTGCACTTTTTTTTAATAATTTAGCATTATAAATCAAAATATTGATAATGATAGATGATAGCTTTATTTATTTTTATTATATTTTACATTTTTATGTTACAATATTTACTTTAACTATAGTACCACTTATAATATTTAATTTATTATTTTAACATTATATTTTTTTATTGAATAATTTTATATTAGATGATTTATTTTAACTATTACACTAATTAACATAGTAAAAGTATAATGTCTACTTAAGTGTATTTTCTTATATTATTTTAAACTTTATTAAAAATATTTTAAAAAATAGTATAAGATTAATAGTAGAATACTTAACATAAAAAAATGTAACATAAAATAGGAGAATATAAATATGTCTGTTTCTATTATTTTATATTTTTCAGTTACTTTGATCGCTAGTTTTATCGAATATTTATAATTTAATAAGTTAGTTTTTCAACTTTTAACTACCAGCTTTTGGTTTGTAGCTTTTAGCTAGTTTTGTCAAATATAGCCTATATGTATTTGGTGAACTAACTCTTAAAATAGTTGAAACATATAAAATGACTAAAAAATAATAAAATTATGATTTATTTTAAAAATGTAAACAAAAATTTTGATAAATATATAAAGGATAAAAAGGAAACAAAATATAAAAATCTAGAAGGTAGAAGCCACCATTTTAAATTACACTACTTTGACATGACATTCTAGGTAGGTTATGGCTTCTTTTACTAAAGTTGATTTAATTGTTCGGTAAATAAATTTTTTTTGGTAACTTCTAGTATTTTTTAAAACACTATTTGAAATAACTTTTTTTTTAAAATACTAGTAAAATTTTTATTTTTTTATGTATTTTTTATTTTTTATCTTTAATATATTTATCAAACTTTAAGTTTACTCTTTTTAAATAAATCATGATTTTATTATTTTTAAGTTATTTTACTTTTTTTTATCATTTCAATAGTTAGTTTTACCAAATACTTATTATTTAATAAGTTAATTTTTTAATTTCAATTATAAATTTTTAGCTTCTGGCTATCAACTTCTGCTTAATAATTTTTTAACTAGTCAAATATAAACTCCGAGTAGTATTTTAAGAAAATATTAAAAGTTACTAAAAAATTACTTAAAAAAATTCGTCTACTGAAAAGATAAATAAACTTTTTAGCTAATAAAAAAAATAAAAACTAATTAAATTGTGTTTCATAACATATCGTTGAATTTTATTAGAATTTTTTTTTGCTGAATTTTAAGCTTTATTAGAAACTGACTTCTACTCATCTTTTTTCGAATGAATTGTTTTATATAAAAAGCATTTTTGTTTACTAACAATATCAAAATTTTAAAATTAACAAAGTTTAACTCTAACGAGAACGACTGAAAAAAAAAAAAAACTCTAACGAGAACGGTTCGCGAAATAATTTAGTAGTTTCCAAACGTCCTTAGGTATCATGATCCTCACTAGTCAATAATTTTTCTTTTTAATATAAGCTTATACATTTAATATAAAGTGTTGTCTATATAATATTATAAGAATTATTCGAAAAATATAATATATTTAGAAGAGCAAATAAACAAATTAAGATGAGAGCTACTGCAATTCCACCTCATCCAAAGGTGAAGTGATTCGACGTTTATACTTTTTAAATTTAAGCACAATTAAAGTAATGTTAAACAATGCTTGGACTAAAGGTTGTCAACATTGGGGGTTTTATAAGTCTAACATAGAGTTTGTCTTTGGAATTATCAACCAAAGATACTTTTGCTTTCATGCCAAGAATAAAAATACAAAGCAAAACTACTTTACCTAAAATGGGATATGGTTTTATATTTTTATTTATTAATTGTGCTTTTAATTTTTAATTTTTAATTTTAGTTTATGTATAATTTTATATGTTATATTCATCTGAAACAGATTTATATGTTATATTTCGTTTTTATATTTTAATTAATTTAAGCAAGTCTGTTACTTTGAATTTTATTCAATAATTAATAAAAATATAATATAACATTCATTAGTATAAATTAAAAAATGATATAAAATATTTCAATAAGACTAAAAAAAGGACTTCAGAGTAGTAATGGAGGGGAGTGTGAACTCAATTTTTATTTTTATTTTATTAATTTATATAAATCATTGTTACGCTATATTTTCAATAATTATTTGATGAAGTTTCATGTAAAAGATTTGATTTTAACATTTAAAAATTATAATGACTAAAATTTGATAATTAAAATCATTTTTTTACTGCATAATTAAAATTAAATAAATATACTAAAAAAAGTAAAAACATATAAATACTAAAACTGAAATGAAGAGAAAGAATTTATGCATCATTTAAAAAATTACAATATGTGGACCATGGAATCTCCTAATGAGACAAGAATTTCTGCTCATCGCAATTTTGCCATGAGTTAATAGTTAATCACTATCTACAAGGTGGTTTTGTCGTATCAACATCAACAACGGGCCACCACATAAATCAAAAGCATTCCTCGGGAGATGGATAAGTTTGCGTTTTTAAACTTAAATTTAAAAACAAAATTTATTTGAATAATAAAGGATTGAAATAATTTTTAAATGAATTTTTAAATTATTTTAATTCATTCTTGGAAAAAGAAAAATGAAAAATAAAATTCTAGTCTCTATCTTTAGCAATTATTATGATTATTTTGATTTTCTTTTTACCTTTTTTTCTTCTTCTGGCTAGGGATAAAAATAGTTTAGGTTACTTAATAAAGACATACAACCTAGGTCAATTGGCTAAAGCTTCTATAAAATCTTATTTTGTTAAAAAAAAGAGTCAAACTTTAGGTTGATAAAAAAAGTTTTGTTGGCTCAACAGGCCAATCTATAATTTTTTTTATCACTATTACTATTTTTTTTATAATATATTAAAATCATATTTATTTAAATTTTTTTAAAAAATTAAAATATGTTGAAATAGTTAAAAAGTCCAGCATATAAAATATATTGAAAGATAAACTTAAGTCGTATTTAGAGATCTTATTACAAAATAAACTTTTAAATAAGTTATTATGAATTTTACATTAGACCTTAAACTATAAGCTAGTGTTATATAGATAAGTTACTCAACTCTTACAAAGTCTAACATGTCTATAATTACTCTTCTCTTATGACTTTATTTTTAGAGGGTCTTATGTCTCAAGTAGTAGTTTTAACTTCTATAGTTTATGGCTTATTTTACATTTTTTTTTGCCACATTGGCCTATGATTTGATTAGCTCATTCAGAAGTATGTCATACTTATCTAATTTTTTAAATATAATATATGATTTTAAGTAAGTTAACTTGTGAAATCAAACTTTCAAAACGATCAAACTGGCCCTTAAGAAAGTTATGACAGACAACCAATTAGATTATGTCTTTATTTTTTTAATAGATTAAACTTGTTTAAGCAAAGTTTTGTTTAACCTAACTTATTTCCATCCTTACCTCTCATCCATCTTTGTCGTCTCTCATTATATATTTTTTCAAGAGGTGACAATTTGTTGAACTAGTCAAATCTAACTAATATGATAAAATGTAGGACTTGAACTTTATTTATTTTTTAAATAGATTGAATTTTTGTCTTTTAGTGGACTAAGCCCACAAAAGACTACACAAATTGGATTTCACTAGCCTTAGCCATTATTTTAGAAGCCCAAATTGAATTTAGGCATTTTGGTCTCGTTGTTGCTTGTAAGGCTTAGCCTATATAAATCTAAGCCATTTTAGCTCGATTAAATTGAAACTAGTTTGATATGGGCTTAGCTTATAAAAAGCTCATACAAATTTGACTTTCAACAAGATAAAGCCTTATTTTATAAGCATAAGTTGAGTATGAACTTTTTTATTTGACTTGTTGTGACTTGCAATTCACATTCTAGCTTGTAATTGGCTGAAATCAAACTCAATCAATGAAATGCTGGACTTGAGCTTTTAAGTTTGATTTGGGTTTAACCCACAAAAAGTCTATACAAATTGACTTTCATTGGACTTGATAGCTCAAACGAATTAAGTTTTTTTTAGATCAACGTGCATCAAGTCCATAATCGACCTAATACAACCAAAAATTGAGCATTAAATCTGAGCTCTTTTTTTCCCAATTTGATCATGATTTGCTTTGATCTTAACTCACAAAAAGTCCATACATACTATAATTTGAGAGCATGTTTAGGTCTCATTTTAAAAGTTCAAATTAAATTTTGACTTTTTGACCTAAGATGAAAGAATACTTCTTTGAAAAGGTTTTGCTTGTCTTATAGTTTATTATTGAAGTCTTGAACCATCCTACTAGTCTTTTAATATGCTTTACAAATCAAAATATGCAAGACGCTTTAATATATAAATGCTTAGATATGTTGATGCTCTAGTTTTTTCAGATGCCTTATTTTATTAGGTTATTTGAATAATCAGCACACTTAGTAAGGGAAATTTGAAGTAGATGCTAAAGGATGTTATATTGGTTGGTGAAAGACAATTTGAAGTGGACAATTGAGAGACTTGATGTTAAAAGTGGACGAGTAAGAGACATGATATTGATAGTTGACATCCTTAAAGTCGTCTATGTATTGGTCAAGAATTTATTATAATTGGAATAGTAAGAGAGAATAAAGGGTACCAATAAAAAGACACTTTAATGCTCAAGTTAATATAGATAAAAAAAATGTTAATTGTATATCATGCACAATAACATTAATGATATTTATAAGAACTATAAATGGGTTGATTTCCTGCTTCAAGTCATTTTAGGAGAAATGATACTTTATATGTATGTATTATATCCCAACCAAAATATATTATCTACACCTTACATTTTATATGTGAAGGGATTGACTATAGTTAATCCCTAAAGCAAGACAATGATTGTTAAGTTTCAAATAAGGATTGAATTAACATTTCTCAAGTTGATAACAAAAATAAATTAAAAGGGTGTTTAGTTTGCAAAAATATTTTATATTTTCATTTTTTGAAAATAGTTTTTTCTATTTTCAATTTGCTAAGATTTAGAACACTCGATTGATTTTACTTGTTTTCATTTTCAATTTATTGTTTGGATCACCACAAACTTTTGCACCTATCTGCTGACCACTCCCTTGATATTGGTCCTCAGCTTCGTGGTGTTCTACGCCATCACCATGTATTGCCAGACGTCACTCACCATCGTTTAGAACCACCCTTGACTTCAGAAAAATCGTCAGGTACCTCCTTGATGATAGCTATAAACGTGACATATATGACATGAGTTAATGGCGCCAATGTTGTATCAGACGTCATCGCCTACGACTCCAAAGTTAATGATGAAAATCGTTAATAGGTTTGGAGGGAGTCATGGTTTGGTGAAGGCGTGGTAGCAGTGATGAGGAGTTCTAATATGCATGGTTGCTCGTCATGGAAACACACAAAGAAAAGGAAAACAAAAAACGGAAACATTTTTTTCTTCTTCAAATTTTAGACTTTTTTTTTAAAACATTTTAAAAGAAAATATTTTCTAATCCTAAATCAAACATATTTTCACCTTTATTTTTTTATTTGAAAATAAAAATAGAAAATGCTCGAAGCAAACGCCCCCTAAACTCCTAAAGTATAATATATATAATCTCTCAAGGAAGTTAAGTATATATAGTTTTTAAAATAAAATAGCAAAACATTAAACTTATTTTGAAAAATAAAATTTAATTTCTCTTATATTATTATACTAGCCCAAAGCAAGTTTAAGACAAATTAAATATATATTATGAATTTTTCCAATTATGCCTAGTCCTAATAACATTCTATTTGGCTATTTTTTTTTTTGAAGAATTTTTCTTTTAGAGTAAATATTACATTGAAATCCGTTAAGATTTCGTTAGATTGTACTTATTTCTCTCTTTTTTTTAATGTTTAGAGTAACCTTCCTTATAAGAAGATATGGTATAATATTTTTAAACAATTAAGTGGATTAATATAATATATAAGAGATATCAATATAATACTTTTTAAATAATTAAGTAATATTGTAGGAATAAAAAAATATAAAAAATTGTATAATTTTACGAAACCTTAGAAAATATCAATATAATTTACTCTTTCTTTTATGATTTGGGAGAAGAAAAAAAAGATGATTTTTTTTTTTTTCTGAATAGAAAAAAGAAAGATGATGACCTCCTAGCGATTAAGAATACCAAATGACAATAGCCCTCAAACGCTCAAAAGGTTGCCAAAACTGTATAGTTAAAACTATATTTTTAATTTCCTTCTTCTTTATAATATCCTCATGTTACAATACATTATCAATATATTAACCTTCTGAATATAACCTTTTAATATTTGTATAAGATGATTGTTTTGAGGGTACTGTAAAAGAGTTAATTTAATTAAACGATGGCAATAAACTACAAGTCAATGGTGATATACATTACTTACAAAATGCAAAATCTTTGTGTGTAATTCACTGTGGCATACATACGTAACTTATTTGCACAAGGAAAAAAAGGGGAGATTATGAAAGAGTGTCTTCACTCTTCAAACATTGCTGGGATCCAAAAGTTTCTTTGTTCTAAAGGGGAAAAAAAAAACAAGCATTGATCAGTTGTAGATGAAGTGGCACCCATCAAAGCCTGTTGAGACGAAAAAAATAGCATTAGTGATGGCAATATACGTAATGTGACCAAGCAAATTAAACCTAAGTTGATTATGAAGTTCTTTGAATTAGTGCATGTCTGAATTTTGAGAGAAATTATAATTTCGTTTTCAAAAACTTCTTTATGAAATAAAAGAATATGTCCTTATAAAATACTAAATTAGAATTTTAGTCCTTCAATTTTTTTCTTTTATTCATTTTGGTTCTCGTAATTTTGTTTATCTTTTAAATAATTTTATAATTATTCTATGATGACTTACCATATTTTTAGGTATATCATAACAACATCATTCAGAAGTAACATATGACGTAATATCTCTAAATACATGATATGGTATCATATAACACTATTTATAATTTGAAAGGACCAAAATCATTTTTTTCATAAATTTGGAAAGATATTAAACCTTTAATTAATCAAATTTAAGAATCCAAACCCATTTTATGATTGTGAGACTCACTAGGATCAACTGCAACCAGCATCGCTGTGCCTCCAAATTCACAATTGCCACCAGCACCTTTGGTCCTTTGCCAATAACTATTGAAAGCGTATGAAGCATGTGCATACACAGTGTTGGGCTCATAGCACGGCCCATTGGGCTGAATTGAAGTGCAGTCTGCTCCTGACCAGCAAGCATAGTTCATGGCCTCTTGGATGATTGGGTCTGGGACTGAGGGCTTAGCCACACACCACAAGGTGGTCCTAGGGGCATAGTTGGGTGGTGGTGGCACACTCGGTGGAGGGTACACCACAGGTGGCTGAAACACACTTGGGCTTGGGACAGTGCCTTCAGTGGGGGATGGAACAGTGCTTGGTGGGCCTGGGGTGATGCCACCCGTGGGGGAAGGGATTATGAATGGTGGGGTGGGCTCAAAGTAGGGTGGGCCCATTGAGGAGTCAGGTGGGCTTGGAATAATGATGGGAGGATTGAGTACGGGCTCAGGAGAGCCTGGTGTGATCCCGGGTGGGCCCATTGAGGAGTCAGGTGGGCTTGGAATAATGATGGGAGGGTTGAGCACGGGCTCTGGCGAGCCCGGGGTGATGCTGGGTGGGCCTGGAACGGTTTCCGGAGTTGGTGTGGGGAAGGACTCTGGTGGGCCAGGTGTTATGGTTGTTGGGCTTGGTGGTGAGGTGTCATAGTAAGGAGGTGATGGTGTGGTGGGTTCAAAGCCTGTGGGTGTGGGAATGGTGGTGGAAGGAGTGCCAGGTGGTGGAAACACACAAAATGGAGGGCTGTTTTCTGGCAATGGGATTGGAGCAAGTGATTCATAAGGGGGCAAAGAGAATGGGGAGCTGAGACTATAGGGTTGTACATTTGATGAGAATATGGTTGGATTCACATCAAAATGCTTAACCGTTTTCAACTTCTTTGGGTTCTTGTTGGTTGTATTTCTTCTATGTTTGGGCCCTCTCAATAGTCTCATTGATCTATCTGCATCTGGAAACGGGAAAGCAAAGATGGTTTTGACCGATGAACTTATTGCCATTGATGTCAATAATATTATAATGCACTTGTTAAAACCATGTGGGATGAAACCTATATTTACTTAGGTAAAGAAGGCTTACCACAATGAGTGAGAGAAATTGCAGCCAAAGTGAGGTAGAGGAGGAGTATCCCAACATTCTTTCTCACTCCGCTTGTTTCCATGACCATGATCCCCCTCTTGCAATTTTGGTTACTGCAATATTGCCACAAGATATAAAGAAAAAGAGGCTTCTTCTGATTATTATGGCTCCACTGTTGCACTCCAATGCCAGTGCATTGAAAGACTCAAAGGTAGAACAATGTGAGGTTTTTTATATAAATGCAGAACTTGGAACTATTGCCCAGAGTAAAGGAAGAGTAGACAAGGGGGGTTCTGTTTGGGATAAAGATTGATTCTTTGGGTGGGCACAACTTTGATGCACACTCATCTTTGGTTGGAGATGTGAGCATGAAGGAATGCCAAAAGTGCAGAAAAAAGTGTCCACAAATGTGAGTATTTTATGGGAGTTAACTCACCGGCTGAACCTTTTTCTGGGAGTTTTTATAAGTTCATTTCATGGTGGTATATATGCTTGCTTCGCCCTTAGAAAAAGATGGAAGTTTTGGTTTTTATAAACCCCCTTTTTCTTTTGCTTGCTTTCTACTCAAAGCTCTCTCTCATGGAAATGCTAACACTCCCCATGTTGTGGCGTGATGAAGAGGTTGGTTGGTCAATTAACCATAAGCAAGAAGGCATTAGGTACAAGTTAATTGTTAATTAGACTTTTATAAGTCTCAATTGGCATTCATGCATAAAAGTTTTGTCAAACAGAGAAGAAAAAGAAAAGAGTATAATAATGGAAAAAATTGATTTAGATGAATCGTCGTCATGTAATTTCTGCTTAGAAGTAATATATGTATTTGTAAGTCGTAACTAAGGTTTTAAATTATAGTTACAGTCACAATTTTGTTACATTCCTTGATATGGTGGAAAATTTCAGATAAATATGATTAAGACGATCATTTCAAATACCTCCAAAACCTTAACATTACAGCCAAAACTGCACTTGGGAAGTCGATCTTTTAAGACCTTGATTGTAACATCTTTTTATAAAGTGCATCAGAATTTTTTGTCTAACCGGAAATGGAAGTGGTGGTTCTTTTTGTGTGGTGTTTCAACTCTATGTACTAGTTAAGATGCTTTAGGGAAAGTGTGCTTTAGGCTACCATGTACTGGGATTTCATTAGTGTGTCAATGTCTCATGATTAGAGCCTAAAATCTCAGGGTGGTCTTTTAAATGAAAAGCAAAGAGGGAAATTGTCTCTAGTAGGGAAAAGAGAGATTGTTGATGTGACATATGAGTAGGACTAATATAGTATTTGATAACCTTTATGATGATATCTTTGAAAACTAAATGTAACATTAATGAGTTATGATCTTATAATAAGAGTCAGCGCAATAATTGGGAGGAAAGAGTTTTTTATAAAGTTTATTACAGTATTTCCTCTTCTGTCTCAAAAATAAAAATTAGCTATTTTTGACAATGACCAAGAGAATAGTTTCACAAATTTAACATATATTATTTTAAAGGATGAAATGAACCTTGACTCAAGAGTATAACAACTGCTAAATTTTGTCCACCAAATGAAATCATGAATCAATTATATCGGCCTTGTCAAAAGTAAGATTTTTTTTTGAAAAATTATTTCTGGTTTTTGTTAATAAGTGTAAAAATATTATTTTATTTTCTTATTATCAAAGTTCTGTAGAGACTTTCTGTACAAGTTTTCAAAAAAATAAATAAATAAGTTAAATTAGTATTTTAGTAATTGTTAATAAAAACAGAAAATGAAAATAAAGAAAGGTTATTAAACAAAGAGGCCCTAAAATAATTTCATAAAAAGAAACTAAAGAAGCTTTCAGAGATATTAATTGGCATCTTTCTTTGCTTCAGCCATCAAGCATGTTCATAATGGTTAGATACATAACTTAGCATTTGGATGCCTGACATTGCTCGTGTTCTTCAATGCGATGTGAACGGGGCAGGGTGAATACTTTGGTTGATATATCTTGTTTGCTCTGTTTTCTTTTTAATTCTTAAATTGTTGATGCTTCTGATCATCAAATTGGAAGAATCAGAACAATGTTATGGGCTAAAGAGCTAATTTATTCCTCCCATATGTCAATTTCTGTTATTTTCTTAGAGTGTATTTAGACACAGATCATGTTGAAAAGGATATGTAGTGTTCGTTTTAGATAATTATATTGTTCGAGATTTAAACTGTTTTGTAGGAAAAAAATCATTTTATAACTAAGTCAGTGTGTTGGACAAATTGGATAAAGAATTTAAAAGGGATAAAATATATTTTTAGTGTTTATACATTTATGTGTCTATGATTTTTTAGTATAAAAAAATTATTCTATGATTAAGGATCATCTATGTTTTTTAAGAGACATATATGTCATGTGTAGCGTAATATTAATTAGCGAAATATTGATATGTGTAACTAATATGGTCCTAACAAATATTACTTAGAACCATAGACACATGGAAATAAAGTCATAGTTCGAATATTTCAATTTTCAACAAGTGTAGCGTCGGGGAATCATGTCTTGATGAAAATGACGTCGTTTATGAGTTATTGCCACAGAAAGGCTTCAACGACATGTCCAAATTGTCATTTTCAAAAAATCACACTTAGGAAATTATGTGCCATTTTTATTTTCTAAGAACTTGAAAGGGTTTGGATCAATAGAAGGAGACATAAGGGCTGAGTCAATCATAAAAGGAGGCAATTAAGGAAGTTCTCCTATGTCATTTTTTGATTGTATTGACAGAGAAGGACATTCCAAAATTTTCAATAACTTTCAATTTTAGGATTGAATATCCAAACAAATTGTTTTATAAAATTAAATAAATTAAATTAATGTGACCAGATTTCCTTATATATATCTTCAATTCTCTAAAATATTAATCTATTTTGTCCAAACACAACCTTATGGAATTTATTAGAAAGAAGGTTTCTGGTCATTGGATTTATATCGATACAATGAGATTTATTTTCTTGGTTTTCCAGAGTATATGTATATCTTAACCATATGTTGGATTGTATTAGAGATCAGATAAAGAAGGTTGAATTAACTCATGTCATTGATTGTTTATATATATATATATATATATATATATATATATATATATATATATAAGAGAATTACTATAAATGTTTAAAGGCAAAGCACAAAGGAACACAAGCTTTTAACTCTCATTAAATTAATTTAGATGCGTTATTTTGATTTTTTTTACGCTATCTTAAATTTCTCATAGATATATCATTCAATAAGTTTGATTATATTTATAATTACATAAATATTAAACTTATCAATTGATATAGTTATATTATTAAATAAAGTATAGCTTTTTTACATTAATAATAAATAAAATTAAATGTATTTCTTGATTACATGTGTAAAACACATTAGTTGTTATTTTTATCTTATCCTACCTTATTCATTGATCAGTCTGTTCATCATTAAATTTATAAATTGTGATTTGTTGTTAGGACTTTTGTGGACGGAGGGATTATAGTGATTGTGTGAAATCTAATTCAGCAAGTAGATCGATCAACATCGGCTAATAATAATCGATAAATAGAATATCATCGCAGAAAGGTGTAGTTGAATACGATGTATTAATTATTAGTATTAGTCAAGCAAATTGAAAATCCAATGTCACGTGGTTACTTGTAGAAATCAAATCTAACTAAAATAATAAAAACTCAAAAAACTAAAAAGCGCTTGACTTGAAGGGGGAAAGACTTAAATAATTTTGTCCCTATCCTTAATTTTTACTGTCACTCTTGAAATCTCAATCTCACACCTTGATTCAATGTTTAAATGAAAATATACTAGCCCAAATTTCTTCGTAATTAATCTTATGGGTATCAAATAACAATCTTAATTCCTTAGACGCCCTCACTTAGCACTTAATATTAGGTTCAGGATTCTCAACCACACCTCCATATATAATCACCTCCATATATAATTATGTATCTCAAATCTTAGTTCAACTTAAGATCTCTTTTCCAAGTTAACTTCAAAGTTATAAGAAGGAGAAGTAAAATTGAATCAATATATATTAAAATATATTTGTTTATTATGAAATTTGATTATAATATAGTTTATATGTTTAAAATATTTTTATTATAAATTATTATTAGAGTTTAATTTCTATAAATTTAATGGTATAAAATAATTTTACATCATCGTTCAATCACATATTATTGTTTGAATTATTTTAATATTATTATTTTAAAAGTTAATAAACCCATCAAGTTATAAATGAATGATTATGTATATTTTTTTTTCTTATTATTATATAAAAATATATATCTATTATATACTAAAATACTTTTAATATGGTGTTGTTTTCTTAGATTGAGATGGATTTTAGTTTGTGAATTGTGACTATTGAAGTATTATTATTATTATTTGGGTTGACATATAATTCATCAATAGAAATGCACGTCTATCAAAAGTGGTGCAGGATGGATGGGATTGCATGATGAGAAATGGCAGATCAGAGTTCAGAGACAGAATGTTATTCTCCTAGATTGATGCCTTGCCAAGATATTCCAATTGCAGGGACAAAAACTGGAGTCAAGTACTTTTATAAAGAGCCCTAATAACGTAGGCATAATGAGGAACATTGGAATGGACGGAGTTTTATTTTGACCTTCAAAGGCTTTGAAATGGGATAAATGGGCCTTTTTCATTAAATACTACTCTCCTACACCGAAGAAGATGGACAAGAATAAGCACAAGAGAAAAATCCCTTAAAGTCCTTGTGTGTATTTGAATTGGCCATGATAAAATTGATTTTAAATAAAAATAATTTTAGCCAATTGATTATGAAGTAACATGATTTTTGTTTAAATAATAAATATAAAAAAGTGATTTTTTAAAGAGAATTTGTTCACTTGTTTAGATACTTTGAATCAAAATTGATTTTGGGGTTTAATGACCAAAATAAGTTTTGATGTCTAGGTACACATTTTTATTATAATTGGTTATATATAAAATTAAAATTAAATAGGCATAATTAAAATTAAGACAATATGTATATACTATGTTTTGAAATAGAACGATATTCCTTATAAACCATTAAAATTAAAATTGGATAAAATAGATAATAAAAACATTAACTTAACATAAATATCAAAGTATAAACAATATTAAGGGCATTAGTATGAGGGTAAATTTTTGGTTGAAGAGGATAAACAATATTTTCTCTTTTTAATATTTTTTTTGGGAATATTCTTTTTTTTAAATATGATTTACCACACTATTAAAGGTATGAGTGTGAGGATAAATTAGATAAAATACATTTAAAATCAAATAAATATAGCAAGATATTTAATTATATTTTTAAATCAATAAATAATAAACAAATAATGAGAGTATTGATACGAGGATAAATTAGACAGAAACTAACTAAAATTGGTTTAGTAGAAGTAAAAGTTACTCTTAATTATTTCAATTTTATTATGTTTTTTTCCACCATAATTGATTCTATAAAGATAATCAAACATGTAAATTTTTGGTCAAAATTAAGTTTGACCCACTCCACCATCATCCACCCTGATTTTAAATGCAATCCAAACAAAGTTAAACTATCTATCTAACTATTTATGCCACCTAAAGGGGTTTAACCTAATGAAAACGTGTTAGGTCTGCAAGACTCGATAATGTGTATAGAAATATTGCACAAGGAGGTCGACCTGTGATTTTATTCCTCTGAAAAACATCTCCTTAAGTAAGAGATTTACTCATATCGTTTTAATTCCCGAAATGTGAAGTTCTCCCTCCTTCCGAATATATCTATCTATACCGATTCGATTGTCAAATCATGGATTAAGCTTGTGATCAATTTTGCTAGAAAATGGTTCAACAGGGACATGATGCATTTGTACATGCATGCCATGCTCGTTTAGTTATTATCCTAGTAAATGGTCTAATTGGCTTAGGTATCATTTAAGTTAAGGCATATCGTGATCTTTTCAATTGGGGAAACAAATTTGAATATGGGATGCTTAATTATGAGAACTTGTTCTGCTTAGTAGTTGACCACCTCTGACAAACCACTACTCCTCAAGCTACGTAATCATTGTTTTTATTCCGCTTTAATATTTTTTTCCCTTTTACTTAATAAGTACAAATTCGTTGTATTTGGACCTAGTTCTACAAATACAACTTATTAGGACCTTCTAAATATTATAAAAATATTTTAAGAAGAATAATATCTAGCTATTAAAAATTGAGTTTTTTTTTATAAAAGAATTGATAGAATTAATGTTTTTTTTTTTATCTAACTTCTAAATCATGATAATTTCAACCATCGGTCTCTCAGTTAGTTAAAGTTATGTGTTACAAATTTAACATTGTATTTGTGTAATGTATAAATTCTTTATTAGTTATTCAATAAGATTCTTGTTTTATACACATTTTAATTCCTAGAAAATAAAGAAATAAATAGAATTTGAAAATAAAATTATATTATTTATATTATAAAATTTAAATATTTTAAATCATTAAAATAATAAATTACTTGATTATTTTGTGTTCATATTAATTTCAATAATAATGGTTTTAGTGATTTGATTTTATTTAGTTGTTTAATTTTACTTGTATACTAGTATTAATATATGACTAGTAGATATTTATAAAAAATTAATAAGTATTTATATTAATTCTAATCAATAGTTAGTATAAGTCATAAATTAAATAAATAAGCATTTTTTATTAATAGAATAAATGTAATATCACAAATATCAATATTAATATTATATTTTAAAGATAGTTTTAATATTATATTGAAAATGTTAATAAAATGATAAAATATATTTTTTTTAAATTAAATAAATATATATTAAGTGTTTTAATGAACAATTTAATTAAAAGTCTAGCCACCATACAACATTTTTTTAGGGGTGACACGATGCCCCAATTTAAAACAAGAAAAATATTTCGATTCAAAAAGAATGAGATAATTGTCTAATACTAAGTCATCATGAAGTTCATTTTCACTTTTTAGTGTAAAATTTTCTTAAGTTGAGAATCAATGAAATAAGATTAGTTTTTGACCCAATAAATAGGAGAACATCTCATGTGTCTAACTTGGAAAAAAAAATAGTTTAATTTATTCATTTTGTTAAAAAGTTCATTTTACTTTTGAATACTTAATAGATATTTTACGCTTTTTGTTCCTCATCATCAATCATTGAAGGGTATGACTGAAAAAGCATCTAATACTTTATATTTCTAACAATGTTAGAAGTTCTGTAATTGCGTTTGCGTTGGCGCATAAACTGCATTTCTGTTTCTAGCTTCTCTTGTTGTGGTGCATATTTTGGTGTGGCACACTGTTAAAAAGAAAATGAAGACAAAGAAAGATCGCCCAAAAGTGAAGGGACAGAAAATTAAGCCAAAGAAAGAAAAAAACTCTATAATTGACTGAGTGATATAAATTATTAAATTTCTATTTAAAAATAAATAAATTATGAGAAGTAAGTGGTGGAGATATTTAAGTAAATTTATTAATAAAAAAAATAGAGAAAGAAAGTATATTTAATAATTAGGGGATATATATATTTAACCATTGCTAAAGTAAAACACCAAAATTAGGCCCATTTGGCCAATAGAGACATGCAACCTGCACCTAAGAGAAGGGAAATATTTGCCCCTAGTTGGAGCTTCAAATTTTTCTGCAACTTTGGGCTCATAAAATCAGCTGCTAACAAATCCACCAATGCCATGTAAATCAAAATTCCAGCAGAAGCAGAATTGAAAATCCCTTCAACAGTTAAAGCAGTAGGGCTATTCTCTTTGTACACACTTGACACCCCCATTCCAATTGCAATTCCAATTGGGGTTGTTAGGGAGAAAAAGGTCGCCATAATTACCGTAGACTTGGACTCGAACTTTGCCTGCCACAATTAATATAATTCTATTAGTAATTATTAGAAGCTTTTTTGTTTCTTGAGGGTTATTAATTAATAAAAAATTACGTTTAATGGTAAAGAATTCACAGCACAAAATAATTTTATATGACATTCAATCACAATCTTTGGTATAATTTTTAAATATTTCTGTATAAATCAATAAATTTATTATAAATGATGAATGTATTATCAGTGATAAACTTTTTCCTCTTATTAGTTAGAGGCTTATAGAAACATATAGATAGTTTTCTTTTCTTTTTGATCCTAGTAACCTAATTTAAAGTTATGTGAATAATTTAATGTGAGAACCAACCAAAAGCATGTCTTTTAATTCACCGGTGACTGTTTGTTTGGTGTTTCTCTTTTTCTTTCTTCATGAGCTAAAAAAGGTTGGTTAGATGAAAATATAAGGATGTTGTCATCATGGCAACATTTTACAAGCCTTTCCAAACTGCACAAAAGACTCCACAGTCCACACTCAACTCACTTTTCTATTCAGCTTGAAATTTATCCCATAATAGTAAATGAATTCAACTTCATCTTTCAGTGTTTGTTTTCTAAATCACATGTATGATTTGATAAGAAAAACAAAGACCTGAAAATTTAGTCCATGTTTATTAATAGGTTTTATCCTGAAAATAATTATTTATTAATTTGTAAAAAACCTAAAAAAAGTTGGAAAAAGGAAAAGATATTATTCTTTCAAGATAAAAGTTTTGTCTTAATCATTTTGTAAAGAGCAAGTAAGATCTATGAAATTATTATACCAACCAAATTGCAATACCTGAGATATGCAACCACCAAGCCCCATACCCTCAAAAAATTGATGGAAAGACAGGGCCACGAGAAGAGGCTTTATGGTATCAATGCTCCCTGCAGTACCCAATGATATTCCAATGATCACTGAATGGACCACTATACCTATCTCCAACACCTAGCACACAAACCAATAAACCAAACTGAATATTGCTAACGCAAAATTACTCCAAGTCCAACATATATAAAAAAAAGGTACCATATCAATAAGTAATTAAGCACATGTTTGTTTTTTAGTTAGGAAATTTAGAACATACATTTTATTTTGCCTCAATTTGTCTTAAAATTCATAAGAGTTACTTTTGCCAATTCAGCTAGCAAAATAAAGTTCAATTGAATTTAAGTTTACAAACTTTAACCCTAACATGCACCGATTGATCTTACTTGTGATATGATGCGCTGCCTAATTACTTCAGATGTAATTGAACCCTCAGGGGACACAGCTGATCCATGAGCATGACCATGTGTGGCATGTGTATGAACATGCATGTGACCAGCATGTTCATCTCCCATTTCCTCATCATCAGCAGGAACCTGCTTAGAGGGGTTAAAATGTTGCCTATGATAAAACCCTGTGGCAAATGAGTCCACCATTAAGGTCCCTATGGAGGACAACATGGCAACAAATCCAGTGAAGGGAAACTTGCCCCAAGGATTTTCCTTAAGGCAAGGTGAAGTTAGGCTCTCATATGCCTCAGGAAGTATGTGCACAAACCCAGTTGCAAGAATCACCCCTGCAGCAAAGGCCTTAACCATAAAGAATATGTCATTCTTGGGGTTAAGTGTTGGGATTCTCTTGCTTAACAATGGGAGGCTCACCCCAAGTGCCCCAGCAACAAGCACAGAAGCAATTGAGCCAATTTTGTAGTGGAGGACTTCAATTGAGTCACTCTTTGTGGCCTCTTTTGTGTCACAGGTGCAATCTCCTAAGGCCATGGTTGGTGGTAAAAGAAGGACACAACACGCATAGAACAAGTTTGAGATGGGGTTTGAACATGCTTGAAATTTCATCATTCTGATGGGATTTGAATTGGGATTGCACAATTAAGTGAGTGAAGGAAGCTAGAGAGAGGGTATATGGAACTGTTGGTACTACTAACTATGAGTCTTTGAGAAATGTTTTCATGATTGTTATTTAAAAGAGGGAAAAGCTAAGTTTGTACGTTGATATTATGTTCGTGGGATGGGATCTAAGATTGCATATATATATATATATATATAAAGAAGAGAAAATAAAAGCCACTCTGAGAGGCTCAAAACGTGAGGCATCTTAAACAGCCAATGACACCATATGTCAAACATAAGTCTCAATAAAAGGCCACACGCATACTCTCTTTTTCTAAACACCACATGTGTTCTCTATGGTAAATTCTGTTCAAGTTCGATTTTTTTTTTTAATTTAGACTATAAATATCTTTCTCAAGGTCATGATTGAAGTCAAATAAAATAATTATGGATGATAAAACACGTATACTTAGAACTCAAATTAAAATTTCTGATTAAGTTGAAATAATTTCATATTAATTGATTTAAACGTTGGGTGGTTTAAGTCAGATTATTTTGATTATGAAAAGGTATAAACATTTCAATTATTTAGTACATATGATTATTTGGAACCAACCAGATATTAGGTCTAGTTGAAAGAATTTTAATTGCTCGCAAAGTTATATATACGTACGATTCAATTTTTACTGAAAAAGACACTTCCATTATTCAATTACGCTTTAAATATGATTCTCTTCTCTCATTTGAAACTTCTTATGAAAAAGCATAAGTAAATCATTATACTTTCTTTAAATTTGGTTGGTTTATAATGATTCAATTTATTATTTAATAAGATAGGTAAATTACTTAGTAATAACTTTAGTTTGACATACTTAATTAAGGAATAACTTTTGTTCAACTCATATTTTTGAGGTACGGGTCAATTAAAAAAATAATATGAGGTTAGTATAAAATAGTTAAATGTGAATAGAATCTGGATGATATGATGTTTAGATTCTAATTAATTGAATGATATATAAACGATGTACAAAAATGGTATACAAATGACCGAATTGTATTATTTATGCATAGATTGAACTACCCGTAGGCTATAATGGATCTGTAAAACCTGCACGAATTTTTAGTTTTGTGAAAGATACAGCAATCTGAATTGAGAATTTATGCACGTTCCTAGTTGGAAATTACTTATTTGAATAATTTGCAATGCTTTTGGATGGCAAGGCAAAAGCATTTTTCAGCACCGAAGGGCATTTAAGTCCTTTGGAGTGATAGATAGAGATAGAGTCAGAAAAGCAAAAATGGGGTCATAGAATGGAATGACGTGCATCCATAGTGGGAAAAGATGTCTTACCTAAAAAAAATTTAGACTGTGTGGACAATATGTTGTCATGCAAAACCCTTAACATTTGTAATTTACTTAGGATTGGTTCATTCTTGGTCTTAATTTACCTAAGATTGGTTCATCCTTGGTCTTGATTTGGTTAATATGTCGATATTATGTCCTTGCACCTCCAACATCTCGAGCCTCTTGCCCATTATATAAAGCTTCTACTGTTAGATTTGATTATTCAGAGTTATGGGGAAAAAGTTTATGTAGCACGGCTCTTTTTGGATAGCTATTAGAAAAGTTATCATAGCACTTTCTTTTTTCATTGTTTTCATCAGATATTCATTTACGCTGAATTGGATTAAGATTTTAAAAGCTTATTTTAATATAATTTTTTTTATAAATTTTAAAGATTATATAAAAATATTAAGACTTATTAAATTTTTTTATAAGATTTTTATGATAGTTTAAATTTTAATAGATTTATATAATAAGAATTTAAAAGATTTGAAATGACTTTATATAGATTTGTAATATTTAAAAGGATTTTGTAAATTTTTAAAAACGCTTTCAAACTTATAAAAGTTAGTGAAAAAAATAATAAAAAATGAAGGTTTAGATAAAAAAAAAGTAAAATCAATATAATTTTTTAATATTTTAATAGCTATATTGATTCTAATTTTATGTCTTCATATCCTAACCTTTCTTCTAATAACATATTCTCATTTTTCACTTTTGGATTTGAACAATAGATTTAAAATTATTAATAAGTTTTATGATTTTTTTAATTACTTATTTCATAATAAATATAATTACATGTTTAAATGGGATGCAAAAAATTAGTATAAGGGTTGCTGAGCTATGTAGATGATGAAATTAAGGGTGACAGTCACAAAAACATTGTATCAAGCATGTTATTGACATAAGTAGTATAAGAAAAACATGGTTAACCTTTGCACATAAGACAAACATTAATTTAATTTAGAAAACAAAGGGAAAAGTGCATAGGGGAAGAATATACTTGACATTTTTTATTTCAAAAGAATATGAGAAATATATGACATACGCATCTTGAAGAATATTCATGTTAACTGCTAAATAAGAGTTGTTTTTTTTTTTTTATGAAAATAGAGTTAAAATATCTTTAAAAATAATTATTTAGCAGTTGTCCATGCTTAACTGTTAGGAATTGATATTTTTTGTTTACGGTTTGCAGATATAAAAAATGGAGGGATTAAAAGCAAAAAGATGCAGAAAATACAAAAAAAAAATGAAGGTTTGAGCACTAGGCCCAACCTAAGACGCGCTTGCAGTGCACGCTAAGCGCGAAAATTGGTACTTGCATTAAGCGAGCAAAGCACGAAAATAGGCATCTGCGCTAAGCGCGAGTACGCAGCCCAAGTCCACTCCAGCAACTATAAAAAGGGAGTCAAGCCAAAGGAAAATGACACACCGAGTCTCAGAGCACTCTCATACATACCTAAAGTCTGAGAACTCTTCCCTAGGAAATTTTCTTCTTTTTCTCATCATTTTTTTTATATTCCCTTCTTTCATCCCTTCTCCTCCACCAATTCTTATATCCCTATTTCAGTGTAAGGTCCTTAATGGCCATGAGAGGCTAAACTCCTATTTAGGGTTTGACAGGACTAAAAAGCCAAAAAGATGTATGATGTGCTCGATATTTATCAATGCAACAGGTGTTTTCTATCCTATTGTCTTTTTCTATTTCTATTTCGTGCATTAGTTATCTTTACATTATGTTAGGAGTTAGATGCTTGACAGAGGGTAACTCTTAATAAAAATATAAAAAAAATATGCATGTATCAGTTTTAGGGGTTAGACGTTCAACAGAGAATAACTTCTAATAGAACAAAAACAAAAGATATCATAATGAAATCATTGGTAGACATAGGATGATAACATTATGTCCATACATTAAAGCACACATCTATAATCAAAGCTTCATGCATTTTATCTATTGAATCTTTATAAAGGCATTTGGGAGATAGATAGATAAAATATGTTTGTCATTGTGAGGCATCAGGGGCAAGTAATCGAATAGGTGTGGGTAGGATAAATTCACCTAATTGATAAAGAAAAATCCAAAAATCATACATCTTAGGCAAACAAGACATGTTAGGTCCTAACATCCTCATTCAATTGAATTCTCTAATTAGTTATTTTGCTTTCTATTATTTTCTCTACCATTAGTTGTTATCATTCTTTTACTTATTTTACACTCTTTACTTCTTTCCTTACGAATTAAAAATTATACAATACAAGTACAAAACAAAATCTTTGTGAAATTCGACACTCGAACTTTTAAGTTTTACTATTTGGACATTTGGTGCACTTATCAAACCGTTAACAATTAAAGAGGAAAGGAGGCACAAATGATGAGACAAAATGAAATTTAGTAACCAATAGAAAAAAGGAAAAAGAATCTAACAAAATCTCAAGGGTTTAAGTGAGATTTTTTGATAAATATTTTATATTAAAAGGTCTTATGAAATCCATTGATATCATTCTTAAAAATAATTCACCGAAATTTGTATATTTTTAAATAATAAAATACTTTTTATAAGTTATAAAAAAATCATAATAAAATATTATTAAATTTTGTTGTCTTTCTTAAAAATCTTAAAAGTTTTAATTAAATACCATAATACTTATTTATATTATTTATAATTTTTGATTAAATATCAGAAGACTTTTTTTTATAAAAAAACATTTTAAAATTTTTTATATCCTAATCCAATACATACGTAAGACTGTCATTTTCTAGAGCGAAGTATAAATGGGATTTTTTTTTTTTTTTTGAGAAAGTAAATGGAATTTCTATCTAAGGGCGTTTGTTTTAAGTATTTTTTTAAAAATTCATTTTTGAGAGTATGAAAGGGTGAGGATAAATATTAGAATGTGATGAAATTGATGTTCTGAATATATGTTATTTTTAAGAGAGCCACGTTTCTATGTTCTGAGTTGTTATTTCTTCGAAGGGTGAGTATACACAATAATTAACTATCTATTCTTACTTCATGCTTCTACATTTCTTTTTTCACTTTTATATTTTAATTTTTAATTGAATAATTTCTTTTCTTAAATAACTAAATGCTAACCAAACATATTTCCATGAGAACAACATACCTAGGTATAATTTTTTTTTATACGTTCCTAGGTATAATATTTTTAGGAATGTGATTTTCAGAAATGCAAGATTTCACTGAAACAAATGCTCCTATTCAGTATTTTTCTTTTTGAATAGTTATAATATTTTTAAAATTATAATTTTTTATATCGTTATTCATAATTGCAGGGTAGAACCTAGCTTGAAGAACATGATTAGGGGGTGGAAACGGTGGATTTGCTCTCATTAAGTAATCACTATTCCTTCTACGAAAATGGATGGTTTTCACAGCTTCCCAGAGGTATCAAAGCAAAGTGTTTCACATCGTGTATATAATTTCTTTAATTTTATTTTTAATTTTAATTCAATTATAAATTAAATTCATTTAAACATATTAAAGTTGAAAAACTACTTACTCTTTTGATAAAAAAAGTATAGACCAAAAACACTCTATACATTAATTAGGATTGTACAAAACTTGATCGAACCTGCTAATTAACCTGTTTTCACCCAAAGATTACGAATTGAACCCAGGATAAAAAGTAACAGGAAGACAAGACATATTGAAAATCTATTCTTAAGTTGGGTTAGGAGCAGATTAAGCCTCAGGTTCTCCTTTTATTTGCTCCTTAAGTTATTATTTAGAAAGATTGTTCTACTTCGAGTTTTGTTGACACACATGATAGGATTTTATCAAGTTATGGATCAAGTTTGAGTCTTAAAAATTGGTTAGCTTAAAATTTAGAGTCGGGAAAGAGATGAACATAATGTGCCTCAATTCATCCTATGGAGTATGGACACCCCTGCATATCACATGTAACTTTATTTTATATTCAGTGGTTCATAAACTATTATATCATGCAAAACCCTTAACCAATATAACTTATCTTTTGATTAGTGTGCATGTGTTGTGTTCTAGTTTGGTTCGTCAATATTAATTATGTTATTATGTCTTTGCTAATCCAACGTCTCACACTTCATGTCCATTATACAAAACTTTTTGGGCAAAAATATTTTTTTCTACTTCAAATTTGGGTCTAGTTTCTTTTTGGTTTTCTAAATTTAAAAGATTTTATTATTTTTGTCTTCCTAATTTCAAAAGAGTCCCTTTTGGTCCTACTGTTATTTTTTTTAATCATTTTAGACTCCCTGATAAGGACTACAAGTAGGCTATTTTCCAAATTATGAAAATGAAAATAATGACTTTTAAATTTTGGAGACTAAAAAAAACTAGGTCCAAAATTGAGAAATCAAAAGATATATACTAAGTCAACTTTTTTTTTTGTTGGTTTAATTAGTATTGAGTTAAAGAAGGAAAATTAAAGCATCTGCTTATAAAAGGAATCAAGTGTCGTAAAACAATATATGTAAATTTTCATTTCACCACACTTCATGATTAACTTTAATACTTACAAAAGCTTAATAATAAAAGTAAGATTAAGATTCCATTTTGAAAGAATCTATTTATGGTTTATTTGAAGTTATCTGTTAACATGAGTACTTATATAAATATTTAAAATTACTTACAGAAATAAGTACGGAGTCTCTGTTGCATCAAAAATCCAGATCAAAGTCGTTGAAAGAGGGTGATTGCAACTCCAGATTTTTTCACTCGTTTATCAATTGGAGGAGGAAGTAGAATTCTATTAATGTCCTTATGGTGGATGGAACTTGGGTGACAGACCCTAGTACTGTAAAAAATATAGTGAGACAATTCTTTGTGAATAGGTTTGTGGATTCTGAAGGGACTATACCTAAACTTGAGGGAGTACCTTTCAAGAAATTTTCTTCTCTTGACAACACTTTGTTGGTGGCGTCCAATTGGTAATTTCAAAAAAAAAAAAATTACCCTCGCTTGATAAATTGGTGGCTATTGTAATGTGCTTTAAAAAATGTAAGAAGAACATACTTTACATTTTAATATAATGCATATACATATAAATAAATTTTAAAATTATTTCGATTTTAATTATTGGTTTCTCAAATAATAATAATAATTTTACTTTATCTTTTAAAATATGTTTTAGAAGAGGCAAAACTTCATTTTAAGTGGCATAAATATGAAAGTAAAATGCTAATGAAAATTCTTAAAATATTTGTTAAAATTTTAAAAATATTAAATAAATTCTGTAGTTCTAAATTATGTTGTCTGGCTGGTGTGAGGCTAACTATCATGAAGCCGTAGAAATGTCATTGTTGTTAGTTGACCTTAGTCCACTTAATAAGTTAATATGAGGTAGTTAATTTCTAATTCTGTCAGTTAGTTTAACTAGACCTCTCTTTTGTATTTACTTTATACAAATACTAATTACTATGTATTCTAACCGTACTATTCAATATTAGAATAGCATTTTTCCTTTAATTTTTTTTATCTTCTTAGTTAGTGTTATGAAAATAGGCCAGGTAATTAATCCGGTAGATACGGGTTAAAAGTCTAATCGGTAGGTCATTGACCTGATTAGTATATACATTAAAAAAATTAAAATAATTATATAAAGTATTTAATAAAATATGATTAATCTATATTTTTATACTTTAAAATTAAATTTATTATTAGATCAAACGGTAAATATTATATAATCATTTATTATTATAAATTATTTTGTGAGTATTATAGTTAAATAACTAAGAAAATTATTATTTTTAATATTAAATACAAAAGTTATTAGATGATTATAAAAAAATTTGATAAAAATATATAAAATACAAATATTAAATCATACTATATTATGATTAATAAGATAATAATTAGTTATTATATATTTTTTATTATCAAAATAAAAAAAATAATATTAAAGAAAAATATTATGTATTATTCAATAATTAACTATTAACAATTTAACATATTATATTATAGGTATTATAAAAAAAATTCTCAATTGAATCAAACAAGATGAATCATATTTTGGATGTTATAGTTGAATTGGATTGTCTAAGACATTGGGTTTGGGATGAGTCGGTGGGACCAGCTTGGCCGATCCGGTTTTTATAACTTGGGTCTTAGTTTTCTCTTTCTGCACTTGTACCTCAGTCCAATTAGTTCTCAAAGAGACAACTGCATTTCTCAAGAGTTGGTGAAGGATGGGAAGTTGCATTCTTGTAACTTGTAAGCCTATAAATGATTTAGATTTGACCATTTTTTTTTATTGTGGCTTGTATACTGAGTGATGAGAGTTTTTTATTGGAAGGGTTCTCAGGGAGGGGATGACTCTTAAGATAGAGCTAGGCCAGCAAAGAATATTTTTAGATGGTTGTGGTCGCGGATTTGGTCACTAATTCCCATTCTTCTTCAATAATTTCCAAAATGTGTTTTGTCCTCAACTTAAATTCCATTGCATAAGTTTTCACCTTTTTATTTTAGAGTTAATGTTTTGTTTTTATAATTATTAAAAATTCAAAATTAAATAATAATAATAATAACACATAGCAATAGCTATGTACAATATATATATATATATATATACACACACACTCAAGAAACAGATAAACGTAAATGCATAATCCATTAAATTTAATTAATTGCATTGAATAAAACCTAATTAGATAGTATGTCTTAACATTTCCATAGTGGTACAAGCTCAGCCTATCTCTCTGTTTGAAACTTTGAGTCTTGTATGTAATAGACATCTCAATATATAAATGTCCACAATTTCTTATACTTAAATATCCAACAAATGAAATTATCTACCTCAAATAAATTTTGCAGTAACTAATTGCAAATAGTTTCTTATACTGTGATGCAAAGGCTCAAATATTGAGACCACAAATGAGACAAATTTCATTTTGATGCTTTTTATTCTATACATTTAGATAGGACATCACATTATTTTTTAAAAAAGAGATGTTGCAATGTTGTTTCTCTAGTTCAGTTCATGGTTTAACTTACTGAGACCTCAGATGCAAAATCGTGTTTTGCAACCATGTTTTCTTTCACATTATCATACATCACCACAAAATAGTCAAAAGCATTAAAGTCAAAACATGGAAATAGACAAATTTCAAGTAATTAGAAGGAAATAGAAAAATAAAAATAAAAAGAGAGATAAATTCCTAAGGTTCTTATGAAAAAGGAAATTTAATTGTTTGATAGTTTGAGGACTAAAATGACCATTCACTCATTATATTTTCTACTTCTAAAGTTTGCACTCTACCAGAAATGCACACTCACTGTGGATTTCAAAGTAATAACTTTTTAATCTTTTCAGAATGAAAATCAACAAACCGTTCTTTGTTCTGACTATATGCTGTCAAGTGAGATTAAAACATCCAAATCATTGTGATATACTATTTTATAACAGAATTGCAAAAATGTGGATACTGTACTGTTTCCGGTTATATCATAGTCAAAATAGGTATACAAGTTATTTAACAAGTGAAATTAAGGAACAATATGCGTGGTCTATGTATCAAGTAGAGAATGAAATCAGGTGTACTCATCTAACCAACAATAGTCCAAAAGAATTTGGAAATAGGTAAAGATTTCTAAAAAACAATTTTATTAAAGAACAAATTAGTACTCAATCCTAAAGTCATAAACTGAGTTTCAAACAATCTAATGAAAATTGTCAATAGAAAACCAATACAGTACAAGTCTAGAAGAGATTATAGAATGTCCCCTTTAAATAAGGGTGATCCATAATAAGGTTCAACCATTATAAGAGAATAAAAAAAAAAGACAAGAATCAATTTTGTTCAACAACTATTAAAATTAATTTCATAAGATTACTAGATATAGATATATGTTATCTGTATAAGCTTACCACACATAGGAATCCCCATTTCCTCCAGCAACAAAGTGTGCAACTTGAACATTTTTGCATCCCTGCCTTATATACACTCTTGTCCTTGAAGAAAAACCATTTTATGCTATGGATCAAATTCATTATATTTATACCTGACCTATTAAACACTAATGTATACATAATAACCTATGAAACATTAAGTGCTAGCTCATACATAGCTATGAACATGTAGCTAGACCATCTTGTGGTAGCAAACTCCTTTCTTGATCCAATGTCTCCCTAATTGCCTTGTAAAAGGTTATCCATGAAGAAGAGTATGCATCAACAGGACCCCACAAAAAGGTAGGGTTTGGACTTGCAGGGCATGCAGTAACCAAATCCAAAACTGAAACTGGTTTAATATTCTGTGGGAAATTGAATGCCAAGTTATCAACTTTGTGTTCATAAATTTTGCCATTTCTGTCCAATTTGTACCTTGAAGTGCCCTGAAACTCTCCTTTAGCCTCCCAGGGAACCCGCGGCACACCCCTAAGGTTCCACCTGACCAATATCACATTCTCTGAAGGCTGCCACACCCTGTACACATCAAGTGCAATCTCTCGGAACAAGATTTTGCCATGAAACCTCAATGCCCAGAAGATCAGCTTGTACTTCTCAATCCCAGTAAATGTGTTCAAGGGGTCCATGAATGTTATGTCATCCCTGAAATAACCAAACTCCAATGAAAACCTACTTAAAAAAGTTAGAACATTCATAAAAAGGCAAAGGATAAAACTCAGATACATTTGTCTATAACAATTATAGCTATGTTTGGATTACTATTGGAATTTCATTGGAGGGTGCTTAACATACTTTTGGAGAAGGAACTCCTTTGTATCTTTTGCTCTCAACGTACTTTTGGAATATTAAGAATGTTACCCCAAGCATGCACTATAATGGCCAATACCCACTTTTGGTCTCTCCATTATTTTTGGACTTTTTCTTACCCTTGGCTGATGTTGCAAATCATTTCACTGTTCTGTTTTAACCTCCCAGTCAATTACTTTAATTAGACTACTCAATGTATTAAAAATAAGAAGAAAATCGCACTAACTGCATATAAAGTCTGATTCTAAGAAATAACGTGTGGAAAGACAGGCACTATTATGCGTGTCTTTCCACTAGTGTAAACAATTGCATTTGGGATTTGGCTCCTCTATAAAGTTAAAGAGGGTAACGTAACTAATCTCAGTGTTGATGAATTAGTAATTAATAGTCTAACATGTTTATGATTTGTTATGCATATGCAACTAATATCAATTGTTGATTTTTTTTTCTTTAACGACTGAGATTACTTGTTTTAACTCTGGAGCTAATTGCTCAAGGATCCTTACTTTTGATATTATTTTCCAATCAAATTCAGCATTTTATCTAGCTAATCACAAGAAATTTTAATTAGTTACCAAAACAAAGACAATGGTTGCCAAGGTAAAACGACAAACTTAATTGAAAAATAGTCCAAAGTCCTAACACTATCATCGATACTGTATTTAAGAGTTTTGTCCCAAGAACAAAAAAAAAAAAACAGCACGGAGAAAAGAATTTGAAGACATATATGGTCACAAGTACGAAGAAAAAAATATGGTCACAAGGGGTGAGAAAGAATTAAAGGAATACCTATAAATGTCATAATTGAGGTCTTTGATGAAGATCAAAGGAAGGTCCTCACGGATTGTCCTGACATCAAGACCAAGGTTGAGGTAGAATTCATCCTTTGGCTGTTGTTGCTGCTTATCATGTGGTGTGCTGACTTTTGCAACTTGTGCAGTGGAAGTTTGTAGAGAAGAAGAGCATGTGGTGGATGATATAGGAAACTGAGAAGTGGGTTTTTGAGGTGAGAGAGTTTGGTGAAGGTTTGCTTTGTCTTTCTTGGATTTGGATTGAGCTAAAAGAGAAGGTTGGACGTTTGGTAGAAGAAAAGCCATGGCCTTAATGGTTTGCAAAGATATTATTGTTATGTTAGCTTTTTTTCATTTGTGTGTGTGAGAGAGAGAGAGAGAGAAGAGAAGAGAAGAAGAGATTTGTGTTTTTGTTCTGTTTTGTTGTGTCTGTGAGTTGTTTCTGATGATGATGCAAATTGAGGCTGTTGTTAACTTAGTATTTTAATTTGTGTCTGAGTGGCTTCGAACATGGCCATGAAATTTAGATGAATAGATACAAATGTTGCCAATTTTGCCTATGGACTTGCGTTTTATAATATTGCATTTTATGTCAAAACTCAAAAGCATGTCCTTATAATAAGAAGTGTCGTAAGTCATAACTACTTACTACGGAGAGATATATTGAGATGGTACACGACACGCGAGCGCATATATTAAATCTATTATTATGTATAAAATATATTTATAAAAATTTCAAATCACTTAATACTCCATTAATATACATTAAAATTAAAATAAGATATATTTTTAAATATATAAAAACATGAACTAATCATTTGATTACCTATTTATAATTGTTCAATTTTAATAAAATATAACACAAACAATCAACAAAATACATATTTATAATTTAATGATTTTTTATTTGAAAAAATTTATAATTTAATTATAAGATTAATAAAAATTATTTTAATCATATAATCACACATATATATATATATATATATATATATATATATATATATATATATATATATATATATATATATAGATAATTAAAATTGTTGGAAGTGTGAATAAAAAATCATTCATTAAATAAAGATGGACATGTTGAAAGTTAAATAAAAAATCATTCATTACATGGTGTCAAATTTACAAGCATTGTTTGCTCATGATTCATTTAATACGTAGATTTTTTCAATATTTTACCCCCTTTTCATTCATACAAAAATATTTCATTTAAATATAATATTTATCATTATTTTGATGATATGTGCTTTCTTTCGTTAGCTGATATGCTTAGAGACACACGTTTTGGATGAGCTAGATATATAGTCACACATAAATACTGCATTTTGGATCCATACAAGTGCTAGTTCTTTATGTAGTTAACAGACAATGTCACAGATATTTATTTACGCGCGCAGCCACGTAAACTAAACTAACAAAACCTTCTCAAAATCTTTAAACGTGATTCACAAAGTTTGTGATTAAACCAAATACACGTTTAAAAATTACTTTTATATGGTAGGTAGTACATTTAAAAATTAACACATTTTAAAATATGGTCATTTTTTTTTTTGGTACGGTGGAAAATAAAATATGGTCAATTAATACAAGTGATAAACGTACGTTATTATTATTGCAATTATTTTCTTTTGAGAGCGTAGGATACACGTGAAAAGAGAAGCAACACATTTCTACTCCTTTATCCCCTTATTAAATAAAATTGAGGGTTCATCCCAAATATTTACGGAAGGAACACATTTTTCACCATCATAATATCTCATTCTAGTGCCTGTACAAGTTATGTTCACATATTATAGTACAAATTTTAATTAACTGTTATATTAATTTGACCGTTGCTTGCTAATTCAAATCGTCTTTTTGCTTCTTTGACTATATAAATTAATTTAATCGACAATGTGATCAAAGCACTACATAAAGTGTTAAATTCAAACTTCAACACTGGATACTTGTATCCTCATTCATACTTGGAGAACAAGAATTAGGTTTTGCTCCTTTCTTTACTAGGATACCATCACAATTCACAAGTATTGTTAATGTTCTATTTATGAGACTAATTTAGGTAAGAAAGATTAGTAAGCCCTTTACTTTTGTTCTGGATTTAGTCCTTAAATTTAATATAAAAATATATTTTATAAAGTATCATATATTTTATTCATGTTTATTATATTTATCACTAGTAATAACATATATATAAAATGAATGGTACTTTATTATTATAATAATAATAATAATAATAATAATAATAATAATAATTTCCATCAATTTTTTTAATAATAATTGAAAAAATCAACGACTAAAACAAAACTTTTCTAAAGTTAAAAACTAAAATGACTTATACTTTTTAATTTCTATTTTTTTTTAATCTCTAACTCTAAACCGAATTTTGACTATCTTACCAATAATATTACACAAAGTATGCACTTTAACATTTTCCTTGGATGTGTGTACAACTCTTGTTACTCTTGTCGGTTCTTCGGCTTCTCTCCCTATTCAAAGTTGGAAATTTTTCTTCTAATTCGTTTTCTTGACTTTGATATTATGTATAACAACAAGATGAGTTGAAGATGAATTTGACCTTCCTTATCTCTATCTCCACAAAAGACTGAACGGGTATAAGTATGAGTAAAAAATGATGGATTTAAAATTTTAATATCTATTTCACTTTAATCGACTTTTATCGAATTCGAGTATACTCATGCTATACTCTTTTTTATAATTTTACTTTACTTATATATTTTAAATAAATTATATATTAAGTTTTTAATTGTATTTTAATTCAAACAATATATAAATATAATGAATAACAAAGAAATTAAAGTTAAGAATTTAATTCTATTTTAGTTAAATGTGTATTTTTAAGTTTTTATTTAATTATTTAACTATTTAATTTAATTAATTTATATTTTCAAAAATTATAAAAATAAAATCTTTAATATGTATTATGTATATATAAGTTGCGACAAAAAAAATTATAAAAAAAAATACAATAGTAACGATTACCGGTACCAATATGGGTAAGAGTATATTTTAACACACATTCTCATCCCCGCTTAAACAGTTGAGACTATATTTATATCCGTATCCATTTTCGATCAAAGGAGATATTTCTCATTAAAGTCGGAGCCATACCCACCAATAGGAGTGATTTATCTTGCCTATTTGATACTTCAGTGCTTAGCAATTGAAATAATTCGCATGTTTCGAATTCTTTTTTGGTTTCGTGTTGTGGATCATCAAATCATCAAGGAGTGGTGGGTGTAATATTTGCAGCACCAAATTCTGGTCTACAGTTCATACGAGGAAACAATATCTCCATCATTAAACAGAATAGCCACTTTTTTTGGTCTAAATTAGACAGTCAAGACATGCATGAATTTTATGTTTTACCCAAAAGCTAAATATCCCACAACAGATTTCGTGTATCATTTTGTTTAAAAAGTAAAGACCGTGTTCTTTGATTTAAAGGAGGAAAAAAAAAAAGAATCTGAAAAAGTCAATTCAAACACTTTATTACAACTATTTTTTTTCTTAAAGATAAAAGTAAATATTGTTTGAAAGAGTGGTGATGAGTATAAAAGTACTTCTCAAAATATGAAATAAATAAAACACACACTTCTGAGTTGAGAGTTTCTTCGACTAAATTGTATAACTACTCCCCAAATTCCAATAAAGCTATCTTTATGCTAAAATGTCAAAGAAAGTGCCAGTAACATATACACTCTAATACTCTCTATTAAATATATATTTTCCATTGGTTAAAATTCACATGAATCCTCCTAGTTTATGAATGAGATTCATCAAATAAAGAATGAAATCCATGTAAATTTCACTTAATAAGAAAAAAAATGTCTTAAAAAAGAGAGTGTGTTATTAGCAATTTAGCATTTCTTATTGTGAAATTACTGTCATTTGTTGATGTGAGGGGTGGGCTCCGGTTGCATGCTGTGTCTTAGATTGAAGGGTGAGATGCATAACATGCTAATGCTGTTTTGGATAAGGTTTCCTTTTATTGAAAATGAAATGACAAAATAAACACAAGTCTAGGAGAGGGAAGAATGCAAAGAGGGTCCTCCTCCAAAGGATTTCTGGAGTGGATATTCTTCAAGGTTCTCACTTCTTTTCAAGAGCCAATACAAAAGAGGGAGCACATTCCTTTTTGGGATACCATGTACTTTAGCATTTTTATTTTTTTTTATTCATAGCATCTTTTTTTCTTTCTTATAGGTTAGAATGCTACATAGACTAATATAATGGAACTCTAATGTTATTTAATGGTGACCGAGAAAGAACGAGAGAATAATATAAGACTACAATTCTATTGAACCAATTTGAATAAACATCTCATCAAGCACTTATAAAGAAAATAAAAAACAAATCAAGTAATCAAAATATATCCTTACATAAATTAAAATAAACTTATGCGTCTCAACTTTTTCATAAACTCACGCGTCTAATTTTTCCGCAAACTATAAAAAACCTTAGCATTTTTAAATTAAAAAAGGTCTTTAACAATGGGATTTTACAACCGAAAAATTCTGGTGAGTTAGAAGCTAATTGAAACTCAAACTATAACATAATGGTTCTAGCAAATGAAATTAACTTTCTACGAGTTCTATCATTTAAAGGGAATTTCCATAAACTCCAGCAACATATTAGGGTATGCTTGATTTGGCGTTTGTACACCCAACGGGAGGTTTACCCCTCATGAAAAATTGTGCCTGCTTGAATGGCAAATAATTTTTTCAGTTCAGTTGAACGAGACTTTCACACAAACTAAGGTTTATCCTAAAACTACTTTTCTCTTGAACATAGAAAACTCAAAAAATGAATAAAGTTACATTAAACCTACTTTTAACTAAACTTAATATTACAAAGTTAAGTTTAACCAAACTTTACTTTTTCAATGGTAATCCGAACATACTTCGTAGTCCGATGTCAAATCCGCAGCCAATTCTTGAATTTGATGTAACTAGGGACACCTCATCTCTTGGGCCAAGTATACATGTGTCAGGCTTCAAATATTTAGTAATGAAATTGGCTCCTGCATTGACATTGTACAACATAATTTGTTTAAGCAACAGGACTTTAACCAGGGCATATCCATGATCACTTTGTAACCTGAACTTCTGCTACAAATATTTTGATTTTTTTTATTAAATAGAAATCACCTCATGCAACCAACTTAGCCATGATTTTGAAATGGCTTATATGTCAATATATAGTTCCTACTTTACAGTTCTACACTACTTAATTACAGATGCAAATAATTTCTTCTTATATCTATGATAGTAATGTGTTGCAATACAAAATGAGAAGTAATACATTTAATAATTGAAGATTTGAGAAAACAAATGTAGTAGCAATCAAAACACTATTTAATTTCTACTTTATGAAGCAACAATCAGTCTCAATTTGCATGGTTGTCATGTTGAATTGGATTGTAGACAATATAAATAGCAAACTTATTAGCAGTCTCAAGAAACACTGCCTTTGTGCCATGGCTTGAAACTTGGCCTCTACACTTGACCAAGCCACAAAATTCTGTTTTTCAATCCTCTAAGTTTGTAGGTTCCCACCAAGAAACTTAGTAGCCTGAGTTTGACTTCCTATCTATAACTGACCCATCATAATCAGCATCAGTATACACTTCCATGGATAAATCCTCAATCCTTCTTCAATAACAACCCACTTTCAGGGGTAGTTTTAAGTTATTGAAAATATTCAGTAAACTCCTTGTAGGTGCCTTTCCTACATATCATGCATAAATTGACTAACAACTACATATGTAGGGAATTCTTTAGGTTTTAGTCTCTACTTCAACATTTCTTTCTCATTCAAATCATCCCCAGTTCCCTAGGATAATAATATAATCTACATATGTAGGGAAATCTCCGCGCACACAAGATCAATAATAAGAACACCACAAAGTAAATAATAGACACAAAATTTATGTGGTTCATTACTTCTTGCCTTCATCTACGGGAATACCCAAATGTGTATCACACTACAAATCCAAGTATCTCACCACTAAAAACTTATAAGAAATTATAAACACTCACTTCACAAGAGACTCTCCACTATTCAAATGACCTCTCAAACATGCTTTTGGATTACGCACTCTTAGATGTGTGTTGATGTTTCTTAACATCATGGTTGGAGACAAGATGTGTGTACTTCATAGCAGTGACACCTAGGACCTCACTCCTCTTCCTCCCAGGGAAGTTTGTTGTCGGATGTAAATAGATTTTCACCATAAAAGTTGTCCCTAATGGTAAAGTTAACCAGCTTAAGGTCTTTGGATTAGACTATGGTGACACTGTCTATCATGAAAAATTAATTGATTTATTCTTACCATTAATCTATTCCAAACACACTATAAGTTCCTTCAGCTGCATTAGAATGTAAAGGCAATTCAAGAGGGGGAAGTCTAAATCTAATTTCCCAAACTTAGACAACTCAGACAACCAATTACACTTTCCCTGAGGCTGAGGTGCAACAAAGAAATATTCAATTTCATGGAAGATCACATCTTTAGATTTAGAAACCTGATGACTAGAAGGGTGATCAGTTACACCCTTCCTTGGAAGCTGAATAACCAAGAAAAGCACACTTGACACTAAGTGGATCAAACTTACTGTGATGCTGTTTGCTAAAATGAACAAAAGCACTTGAGCAGATTGTATTAACTGAGCAGTCTTGAGAGATATGCACTTAGCAGACTATATTCACATAAATCTAAAACAAATACATATACCTACAAGAACAATAAATAGGAAAGATTATTTCATATGATCCTAAATTTCCAATATCATTTGGTTTTTCAAACAGTGACTATTTCATGATCGTAATACTCACAGTATAACACTAAATACTATCATTATTTTCAACACAACCAGCATTAACAGTTCAGTATCTCCATAATTAATGAGACCTTATAACATTTACCCTTCCACTACAATATATGATAATCTATAAGAATCATAACATTCACGTAACCAATTCCATGGGCAATTACACAACTTTCAACAGAATCGTAGTGCTAAAAAATCACAGTATATCTATAGTAACCTGAATAATTTCATCAAGCAGATTTAACATCCAGCACAGCAGGAACAATACCAGCACCAATTCCCTGAATCAGATGCCCTCCTTTTACACATTCATGCAACATGTCCTGTTAGTATAGCATTAGCACCATCAGATGTCAGTCTGAAAGTAAAATATTATGTGATGTACTGCCTCTCAAAGTTGAAAAGAAAGGAATGCCAAATTAAATTTACCTCAAAAAGTTGATAGGGGAAAAAATAATGCTTTTAAAAAATATCAGGAAGTGAAAAATCATAATTTTAGTTCTATCGTAATGATGCATATATGGCATCAGTCTCTATGATTGATACCAAAGAACATTAGTAAAATGTTCCTAATCCAATTAAATTGGAGAACAATGTGAGTGGCAATAGGCTTTAAATAGTCCACTGAACTCAGTCTATTGCACCAACTGTTTGGTTGAGTCATGAGTGTTCTAACATATTAACCAAGATACATACTGGCTTACAATCTGAAGATCATTTGAAATGCAGATATCAAAGGTCAACAAGAGATTAAAATCTTATGAAGTGACTACTTAGAAGATTTTGATGATTTCAAGAGGTAAAAGAGTTGAAGTGATGTTGTAGAGGTTATACATGGAGAGAAAATGGGACAAGAAAGAGCAATAAGATAGGTACATCATTTATGAAGACAGTAAGTAGCTTACCTGGCTGTCCTCCACTCAAGACTGCACTTTCAACTGGTTCCACTCCATAGACCTTGATGAAAACACATAGCATTAGCAATGAAGGTAATTGCATGCATTTTAAACTCTCTTCTATCCACAGGAAAGTGTTCACAAGAAAAGGAACCTTGATTTTTGAATTTCTCTCCTTGAGGAATTTCCCTGCACCTGTTATTGTACCGCCAGTTCCTATACCTGCTACAAGGGCATCAACTTTCTCTCCAGAATCTCTCCATATCTCAGGGCCAGTGGTTTCATAGTGAATCTACAAGGACGCACAGATTTTCCATCAGAAGATCACATACTATATCTCAATACATACAAGATAAATTACCTTTGGGTTTGCAGGATTTTCAAATTGATGAGACATAAAAGCATCACATGTCTCCCTCAGTAGCTCCTCAGCCTTTTGAAGACTACTTCTGAAGCCCATAGCAGGATCAGTGAGATGCAGCTCAGCTCCCAAAGCACGGAGCACAATTCTCCTCTCGAGACTCATTAAAGCCGGCATCGCTAGGATTAGCCTGTAACCTTTAAGTGCTGCAATGAATGTCAATCCAATTCCAGTGTTTCCACCAGTAGTCTCAACAAGTACAGTCTTTCACCAGTTTAATTTAACCATGTCCACAACCAGAAAAAAAAAAAAAAAACACAAAAATCTCATCTAAGAAACCCAACAATCTGAACTTGAAAACACAGCATCACTTTGACTAAACATGGTTGATTATTGGGGTAAAAATGGCACAAAAAACTAAGCCCCTATTTGGATAAATCTTCTCAATAAATCCTAATAGGAGAAGAGAATAAAAAGGTAAAATGAATTAAATTTCTTCCATAAGTTAAAATTAGCTTATACAAAAGTTAAAATCAGAATTTGGAGAAGTTAAATGAGAGGACTTCTATAAATTAACTTATGTATAAGCTAATTTTAACTTATGGGAGAAACTCAATTCATTTTACCATCTTGTTTTCTTCTCCTGTAAGTGCTTATTGAGAAGTTTATCCAAACAGGACCTGAATTCATAAATCATATCATGCATGTACAAAACCACCAATACCTCAGAACTAGAGTTCTATTACCAACCATCCCTGGTGTAATCAGGCCATTGTCCTCAGCATCCTCGATCATACTTAATGCTATCCTGAATTCCTGCACCCCCAAACAAACAGTTAGAATGTCTTTTTTACATAAAGTCCCAATGATGGTAAGGCAGACCAAAAGAACAGAGAGCCAACCTCTTTAGCATTTCACAAAGAAAAATCACTTCACCAACATCTATTCCCATTACACAATGAATTAGCAGGAAATTTTCAAGCATCTTTAACATAGAAAAGAAACAATGATTCATTATTTATGACAGAGAAAAACAGTAAACTCTTTTGCACCTGTCTTTGACACTTGAGCAGGGTTCCATTGATTCCAACTTTGCAGCAATGCAAGCCACACACAATGGAGTGTTTCCAATTAGCTGCAGAAAGCAAGAAATAAGGGTGTAACAACTATTTCTTTCTAACCGCAGAATAATCATAACCAAAAGAGCTAAAAGAGAAAGAAAAATTACTTCAGTAACATCTTGTTTTATTGCACACTCCTTGTACATGCTATCTTGGTAGCACCTGAACACTGGATTGTGAGAATGAATCCGAGACTGAAACAAAAAGGAGAGAGAAACACAGCAAGTTATTATGTGTCAACACAGCACAATGAATATTAATGACAAGTTGGCATATTGAACATGCATGTTCTGTACTTACAAGAATTTATCTACAACAAGATGAGCTTCCTTCTTTGCTTGAAATAGATCCTCTTTGACTCTATTTCGGACACTGAGCTCCCACATCGGAATGATAATGCAAACTAGTGACTTGTCATTTCCAACTTTTTCCAATTTTTAATTCGTTTTTCATATTTACTTGTAATTTAATTTAAGTACATATAATTTAAATTAAAAAAACAGCTAATAAAATATGTCAATCGGAAAATTAGGAACTATTAATCGTCGACATAATTAATAATTATTAATTTAGAATTATTATTGCTGAGCTGAACTACTTTTAATTATTTACTTAAAAATTAACTACATGTTAGTGCTAACTTTATTTCAAAATATTCGTTGCTCACTTCAGTTGATAAGAGTTTTTCTTATTATAGTTTTTCTTCTGGTTTCTAGCTAGTTGCTTGGCCTTGTTCAGATTCATCTCTATGATCAAATTAATATGGGAGCAACTATTCACATTACCAAAATTGTTTTCTCACTGTCCATGTGGGTATTTTTTTTTTCAAAAATATCCTTCATAGGAAACACCATTATGTTGTTCACTTGTACAATCTCCATTGTATATAGTTGTGGCGAAAAAAATATATATGGGTAGAGGAGTTTCAATGACATCAATTGTTATTCTTCTTGCATTGAGACTATTCTACCTATTTTTTCTTTTTTTCGTGATTTTGCATTTTAGAAAAATAACATTAATTTTGTTCATCGAGATGATGATTCCACTAAACTAACAAATAATTAAGCATGTTAGAATTAGGTTTGGTCGTTCAAGATGTTAGAATTTCACATGCTTGGACTTGATATGCTAAACTTATAATTCCACCGAATGGTCTCGGACTCTTGTATCAACTCCAAGGGACGACATCTCCTTCTATTAATTGGAAATGGTTGAGACTTGGACCGCAAACGATGCGGCAACCAAAGTTGGTCTCCAATAAGACTCAGACAGTGAATGATGCAGAGATAGAAGATGGAGTAGTGTTTTTTTTATTAATATTTCATATTTGCTTATGTACAAAGATTGGTATTTTGTTTCTAATTTTTGGGATTTTAGAGTTTTTTTTTTTTTCACAACCCTTCTTCTGTGCGTAGGTTCGGAAAAAAATTGGACAAATAAAGGACCACATGTTTCTAATTTGATGGTTGGGGTACAGAGGTCACTTTCTTATATGGTCAGATTTCATTTGTGTTTGCAAAATATATACATATATATATATATTCTCTTTGATTTTAATTTCCATTTTGATTTTGATTATGATTAGTTTCTTATATGAGGGTTGAATTACATAGCTCTTTTTGACTTTCTCGTTTTTTTTCATGATCGGCCTTAATGGCTTTCTCATATGCAAGCGTAATTTTCAATTTCCAAAATATGAGGGTTTACAACTAATTCACAGAAATCTCATTTCCTCTGACTGAAATTCCCTTTTTACTATTGTGTGATTGCTATTCATGCCAAAACAATTGGGGAAATTTGAAATAGAACCAATTACAATTGTTATTTCTTTTTTTTGTGTGTAAATTTACAATTGTTAATTCTGATATAGTTATCCCTGAATCCCTTGCATAAAACTATGAAACTGAAAATAAAGTTTAAATCCTAATGTCACACCATCACTTCTATGACAGAGTATAGTTATATGTTACAGTAACTCATCTTAGGCGTGTACGTATAGTTCTACATCTCAACAATTTGGGAAAATATTAAGAATATGAGCAATGCCTTTGTTATTATTTATAATGTCTTCATTGAAAAACAATTCAGGTATTATATAGTGATTATGGCCTATTAATTCATATTTATTTGGGAATTTATATATATAGTCAGATATGGCTTGCTTATTGTTCTATGAAATATTACATCTAAACCAGAGAGGATTTGTTTGAAGAGATGTTGCAAGAACCTGATGAGTTCTTCTCATGACGTCTTGAAAACTATGATTGGCTTATTAAAGCTTTCAAGGGAGGGTTCTCCAAGTACTTGAGTGCTTATTTCTTAGCTTTGGGATTTTCATTTTCTTTATGCCTTATAAGGATTCCCATCTAGCGACCCAATTGCACTCTAATGAATTCTTAGTTTCTTATTTAATTATTCAAATGTTTCACCTGCTTAATTCCCATCTAGATTTAATGATTTTGATTCCTTTGTTCACTGATCATTAAGCTGGGAGCAGTCAGAAAGGTTATAATTTCATGCTGATGGGATAGCTGTTCGCTCATCTTTATTTTTCAATCATCACTTTGACCAAGTCAACTTGTGTTATTTCTATGGAGTTGCAAAGGTTTCTTTCTAGAGGGTAATTGGCGTGGGAGCCTATGTGGCGTTGCACGCACACATTATGCGGGTTATTCAATTAAGCTGGACTACAACTTGGGATGGAACATATCTTTTGCCCAACTTAAGCCATTTAAATAAATGAATTTTGCATCCAAAAAAAAATCATGTGAATTATCTGTTGCTATATTATTCAACTCCTATTTGGGTGAAAGAATTTATACCTGTACCAAAGTTGCCAAAACACTGATATTTATCTCTAGGGAAGCTCATAGAGAGACTATTGCAAGGGGCATTGAACAATTTCTTTGAACTATTAAACATATTCTGTGTTGCAAACCGCTTAAAGCAGTAAAGTAGAATTCAAGTTATTGTTAATAAGTGCATGGAGTTGATTTATGTTTGAGATTTCAGTTTATCTACTGTTAACATTTTAGTAAATTATTCAAATTTGAAAACATTAAAGAATAAAATCGTAATCAAAGTTTAAAAAATTAATATTCTTAAAATTATTGAAATTAAAAGTATATTTTTCTTTAAAAAAGGATAATATAAAAGCCCTCAAAATTTACACCCTTAAAAACAGAGAATTATCATAACTATTCAACATGATTAACCGCGAACACATTACATACATCGCATAGAACAATCTAACATTTAAGAATTTAACCAATGTCATTAGGTCAAAGTATTGAATGGATGATTGGGAAAACCATATGAACCCGTATATACGTAAAAAAAAAAACCAACTGTCACATAAAATTTGAATTTAAAATAAAAAAATTCATAAAGAAAACAAAACAACAATTCACTACACACCTAATTTTAACTTAATCCTATAAGATTTTCTTTTTAAAGATTGCATTGAAAAACAAGAACAAAAACAAAGGGGAACGGCTTTATTAAAAACTAATAAAAATCACAAATTTCGACACAAAAATAAAAATAAATAAATATCCCAAAATGGATTGTAAAGAAACAGTTGAAAATATAGGAACATCTGAATGCACAAGCCTAAGGAAAATAAATGGCCAATGCCAGAATCTCAGTTCCAAATTGTTCTCGGCAACGTACAGCACTGAAAGCGCCACGGATTAGGCGAATCAGAGACTCTAATTTGTTGCCTTTTTTTTCGAAACCAAAATTCAATAAACGATTAAATAAAATCAAAAATTGAACACAAAAAAATTGAAGAAAAAAAAAAAGGCTCAGAAAATTGATGGCATCAACAAGCTCAATTAAGCTCTCATAGTTTGATGGTATATATAGATTTAGTCATCACTGCCCCAAAACATGAGAAGAAAAGAAAAATTAAACTTTCGAACGAGAAAACGAGAGAAAATTTAGGGTTTTGGCAATCTTTATTGAGGATAAATTGGAAGCGGTGACAGAAAGAATTGTAGAGAGATAGAGAATGGATGGGGATTAAATAGGGAGCGAGGGTGGAAGTTACGAAGGGAATAGCAGCGAAACCCTAATCTCTAGTGCGTGAATTACGATTCTTTCCAATATGTTTTGGGCCATAAGGCCCACGACATACAATGGGCGCTCTTTTTTGCAACCTGTAAAATCTCCCCGAAATAAATAGTGCTAGAAAATATTGTAATTAAATTAGGATTTTAATTGCTACAAATGCGTTTGATAAATATTTTTTATATCTATAATTAATTAATTATATCAATAAAATAAATATGTTAGTATTTTTTATGTATGAAATTAATATGAAAATAATATTTAATTTGACTTAAATTTAAAATAATAATAATATTTTAAAGAATACGATTCATTGGAACATAAAATAAAATAAATTTTCATTTGAATTTAAAAATAATTATATACTTATACTCATAATAATAATAATGATAATAATAACTAACGTGATTCAATTTAAATTTAAAAATGACCATAAATGTATAGTCAATTATTAATTATATCATTATTATAAATAAAAAGTTTTACCAAATAGATGTCATGTTTTTTTTGTCTAACCATAGTATTGTTACCAAACAATCTCTTTGATAATTGTTGATTAATCTTTATTGAAAATTGGGCACATAAAATAAGTATTTTTCTTCCAACACATTAGATTATAATATAAATATATTTTTCAATCTTCTATCTCCATTTATTGACTATTTTATATGATTACAAAGTAAAAAATATTCATTGTATTTATTTTACTCTGTAGTTATGATTCTACGTATTTTATTAATTTATTTACCTAAAATATGATAAAAATAAATAAATGGTCAAATTAAGATACTTGGTGACATTATATAAGAACAAACGAAGATCAAAATGAAGTTATAGAAAAAATTAAAATGAATGAATAAAAAATATAAAAATACAAGATAACATCAAAATGAATGGGAAAAAAAGGAAAAGGCAAAAGTAGAATTAAAAAAAAACAAATTAATTAATCTAATAAAAACAAATTTAATTAGTTTGAAAATGAACACCCATATGTGCAAGTGTAGATACATATCAAAGTTAATAATGGGTTTACGGATCTAGACCCACAGATGATCTTTTTAAGTGGGGGAACCTAAACCCCAAATTTTATACCGAATAAATTAAAATGTTGATCCATTTAAATGTGAATTGTTTTGCCTCCTCCTTTAATTCGTGAGTTACATTAGATTGATTTGCAGGTTAATAGACCAGTCCACAAACCAATTAATTTCTTAAATATTACTTATTATTTTGTAATCCTATACTTACTTTATTTACTTAAAACTATTTTGTGTGATTAAAGTCACCAATGCTTTGGCTTTAGTTGAGACTTGGGAGCATATTCCCTTCTCAACTCATCAATGTAATGTAAAGTCAAGGTTCTATATTCTTTTGTTTGCATTTCCCGTGTGGCTTTTGTAAAAGTCATTGTCATTTTCCTGGGGGGTAGGTTTACTCCATTTGTTTGACTGAGATCAAATAGGGATGAAAAAAATAAAATTTTAATTTTTAATGCTTTGTTTTTCTATTTTTATTCAAATGTTTTTTTTTTCTGTTTCATTATTTTTTTTCTCCTCTCCAACTAAACAATCGCTAAATTCCAGGATCACAAACTTAACCACATTCGAGTTTCTACACCATCACGAATCATGAAGAATTTGACGTGCATAATATAATATTTGACCAAATGGGCCAGGGCCACTTCCTTCCGGAATAATTTGATTATGGATGATATCTTCAATATTCTTTGGATTTAATTACGGTAAAAGGAACAAATATGTCAAATGAGAAAATAAAAATACTTTTATTCTTAATTTAAATTAAAGCATAATTTTAACCAAATTTGAATTAAAGATAAATTTACCCAAAGGATGCATTTGGTACAAGAAAAAAAATCGTGTATGAAGATCATGATTCTTAAGAGTCATGAATTCCAAAAATATAATTCTTATAAATGACTAAAATATGTTTAAATTATCATGTTTATTTAAAAAATATTTATATATATATCTTTCATAAGAATATATTATTTTCATGTTTACTTTTAAAAGAAATTTCTCAAACTTTAATTATTTGCCATGCTAAATAATCTAAGAATAATATTATTTTATCGCAGTTAAACTTTTTTTCAACTTAAAAAAATTTATATTCTCACCTTCACACCCTTGAATAGGAAAAATTTTATAAAAAAAAAACTAAGTAAAAATACATTCTCAAAAAACAATGTTTCCTAATAAAAAAAATAAATAACAAATTAAACACGAAAAACAAGCATTTCTAATTTCAAATTCCTGAAAAATTAAAAACTTTTCTTATACCCAACGCTCCCTACTTTTATCATTAGAAGAATCAAATCCTCTTATTATATTTTCTTGTAAAAGCTTATTCATTGCATCACACACACATTTGCTAAAGACAATAATATTTTTTTCACATTCTATTTTCGCTATCTTCATTTCTCTCTTCGCATCTGATCAAATTACTCGACCATCACATTTATTTTCTTTTACCCCTGCCCTGTGCACCCACCGAAAAAATATTGTGAGAAAAACATATATTTATATTTATAATTATTATTATTTTTTTATCCATAAGAATTAACCAAAGTATAAGAGAGTTTACAACACTCACTCAACTCAACTAACTCGGGTAGATCCCCTTCGTTACTTATATTTTGAGCCAACTAAATTATGAATTAAAACATACTAAGTATGATTCAGGGGTAGCAAGTATAAACACCATTGTCCCATGGCATATAATCATACTACGGCCTTGTGCTCTGGCCTATGAGTGAACTCAAAATCTATGTACACAAAAGCCCTCTCAACTTCTTGAAGCTGCTCCAGCTTCTCTTGGAGTGTCTCACCAATGTTGTGCGCTTGGTGGAGAAGCATGTCTTCTGGCAACACAATATCAACTTCCACAAAGTAATGTGCACCAAAGGTGTATGCTCTAACATTATCCATGTGCTTGATCTGCTCATGGTGATTCCATATGAGGTAAATTAACTTGGCCGGAAAACCAGGTGGTGCTGTTCTTCCAATGAGTGAACCAACATTCTCAATGACAGTCTTGGCCCATGTATTAATTGTATACAATGCTATCTGCATTACTCATTCAGGATATCATCATTAGTATTTCAATCAAGCAGTTGGCTTGATGTAATGTAACACGCAAACAATCATGTAACATAAAGACCTCCCTTCAAGAATTTGAAATGGCACATACAAGGAAATGATGGCCACTGAAGAACAATAGAGAAAAACAACTAAAAGGTAAATACATTTAGTCCTTGAAAATGTAACGATTTTTTATTGAATGTAGGGAGTAAAACAAAAAATCATGATATTTTGAAGGACCAAAAATATACTTAGATCTCAATGCAAAAAAACACTTGTTGAATATGTGAACCTAATTAGAAAATCAAAGTACTGTTAGGGGAGAAAAAAAAAAGAGACATGCTTGCAATTATCTGTGAAAAAAAAAATGAAAATCATAGACAGGCTCTAAGCTGTAGTCATGAATTCCCATCAATAGCTCCTGTTGGATCAATTCACCAGTAGAACTTGACAGCTAGCACAGCATCCAACAGAATTAGTAATGATATAAAAAAAATGATCTTGTGCATATGCTCTAATGATTTCATTTTTAAATCTTCAACAGTAGATCATGAGAATGAACTTCACTACGGTCACAGACACCATAATCCCAATCATCCAATGCAGTTTTGTTGGATCCATGTGGGGCTTAGCCTGTAAGAAAAAGAATGGCATGAAAAATTAAAAGTATGTGTCAAGGTAATAATTACATTTACAGGAAAATCTAAAAATGAGTTATTTGCTACAGCTCAAACAAATGACTAGAGTTAGTTTAGATAAACTTTTCAACAAGCACTTATAGGAATATAAAATAAGGAGGTAAAATGAATCAAATTTCTTCAAAAATTAAAAATAACTTATGTACCTCAACTTTTTAAGAAGTTAAATAAGAGATTCAAAAAAATTTGGGGTGGACAACTTAATTTTAACTTATGGAAGAAGTTTGATTCATTTTATCTTATTTTCTTCTCCTATAAATACTTCTTGAAAAGTTAATCAAAGCATGTCCTAAATTCAAAAATCTTAAACAAAAACTAGTCTTGAACCCAAATTTGGGGATCTAATAAACAAACAAGAACAAAAGTTTATCTCAATTACCTTGGAAATAACTTGTCAGCCAGATTCAATCAAAATCTGCAGCCCCAAGGTAGCCATCACTGATGCAAAAACAATGATACCCTGCTTGCACAGGAAATCTTATTAGTTATTAGCATGTACCTGTACCAAGCAACCATCCAATGGCTGTTTTGACAATATCTTAAATAACCAATTACTTACGTTTTGACTCTCAGTATATTATGAAACTATAACATTACACTGCATTTACTATCACTTTATTTGACTCAATCACCTTGTGCAGTCTAAACTAAACCTTACCACTGGTTGCATGAGTTTCTTTCCAATTGGATAGTGATATTGGTTTCGGTTTTTCATGGCATGTGCAGTAAACCACAATATGAAACCTGACAAGAGATCCAAGAGAGAATCCATGGTTGAGGCAATGACTGCCAATGATCTGCTCCCAACTGATGCATAAACCTTTGCTACAAACAGCACCAAGTTACATATATTTGACACATGAACAGACAGCCATCCTCTCACTCTTAGCTAGTTGCTTCATTTCATCCTGAGAAACATTGAGCACGTTTTTTTAGTAGAATTCTCTTTATAGATTCACATTAATCATTCATCTCCATGTGTTTGAGACCTTGAGGTTGATCATGTTCAATGGGAAATCATAAATTTTCACTGAGATATTGTTGTCAAAACAGGTCCGTGCTGCTCCATGTATGAAAAGTTATAAGTAAATCACGGTGATAGAACAATCAACCTCAGTAAGAGTTCCTGGTAAACCACACGTTTCAGTCATGGTCTCCATCTCATTCAATCCTTCAAGGAGACTCTCCTGTTTCTTGGAATATTCTGCTACTTTAAGTTGCTTACCTACCCCACAAGTTCACAGTGGGTTATAGAGTAAGTAGGCAAATCAACATGACAAAATGTAACCAACTAATTCCTGAGAAGAAGAAGAAAACCAAACAACTTAAGAAACTAGATCATGGAAGCCACATACAATGCATGCAAGTAATAAACACGTTGAACTTGAGATTTCCATTAAACTTGACATCTCAAATGCATGAAATTATACCAAATTAATCAAATACAAGCACCAATGATGCACATTCACAATGAAAGGCTCTTTCTTTGTGTAAAGATTCCTACCATGGCCTACAATAAAGAACAAATAAAGACTAATAATAACACCACTGCTCTTCTTCGGTATTCACTAGCATCACCCCTAAGAGCGAAACAGTCACCCAAAACAAAGATACTAAAGTTTGAACATTCAAAGGAAAACTGGGTTTGCAGAAATCAACACATGCATAATATTAATAACCAGAGCCCAAAACAAAGACTTTATCACTTTAGAAACCAAAGAGTTAACAAATATTAAATATACATTGGGATTGCGCAAACCAACACACCATCACTCACAAACAACAACAAAACCAAACCCATCAAAAAGTCCAAAAATAAAAAGAGCAAATTACACTAACACTGGTTTCTTGAAATTTCACACTGGTTTCTTTAAACATGATATCCCTATAAGGCCTACAATAACCCCCTTAATTGTTTAAAACACATTACACTGTGCACCCTATAAGAAAGTTACTATAGGTGTTAAAGGGACAGAGGTATCGAGTGAATTTTTAAAAAAATGGCACATTCCTGGTTCCACACAATTCAACAAATCATCACTATAAACAAACCACACCCATTACACAAAACAGAAACCTTAGACATTCAAGAGAAGTAAAAGTAGAATTATGTGACAAATGGCTAACTGGGTTTGCAGACATCAACATGCAGAAGGAATAGAAGACCTATTAAAAAAAACAGAAACCAAAAGTCTCAACAGAACAAAAGGGAAAAAAGAATGTCTAACTGAGCTTTCGGAGAAGGCTACGGAAAGTGTAGAAACGGTGATGTTGACGATGATCATGCGTTTGGTTAGACAAACAAAACTCCTCCACATTAAGTCTCCACGAAGCATTTGCACCCTCTTCCTCCGGAGACACCGGAGGCGGTTCCCTGCGGCGGTGTCCGCCGCCACTCTCCGCCATGCTCGTTCTCTGAAACAGCGAAAGTAAACGGCCTTCGTTTGGATGCCGAAAAGTACAGTGTGCGTATAAAAAAATATATAAATTTTAATGGATTGTTTTTAAGAAAAATTTCGATACATTTCATTATATTTTTTGTGATATAAAAAATTTATTAAACAATTCAGATTCTTTTTATCCTTATCACCCTTATCACACATACATTTTCTATTTAATATTATTTAAGATGTGTGTAATATATATTTTTATTATTCTATTGGAATTAAAATATAAAATATATTTCTTCCTTTGGCACTTTTCCATTTATTTTATAAATTATAAATTAATATTTATCTTACGTATCAAGATTAATTATATTTTTTTTATATTGATTATGTTTATGATATTTTTATGAGTCTAACTCCTAATTTGGTCATTCTCGTAACTCAATAACTCTCTTAATAAATTATTCTCACTCTAGATTTATGATAAAATAATTATAATAATTAAAAAAAATTAAAAAATCAACACATATAATTTTATATTTATTGTTCAGATTTAATACTGAGAATCAGAAAATATTATCATAAAAAAGGTTTAGTAAATGAAAACATAAAAATAGAATCAATTTAGTTATTAAAATATTAAAAAAATTATATTGTTTTTACGTTTTTTATCCAAACTTCATCATTTCTTAATATTTTTTATTAGCTCTTGTAATTTTGAATATTTTTTCAAAAATTCATATAATCCTTTCAAATCTTATAAATCTATAAAAGTCTTTTCAAATTCTTTAGGTTCTTATAATATAAATTCATTAAAATTCAAACTATTATAAGAGTCTTGTAAAAAAATTTGATAAATCATAATATTTATATATAAACTTTAAAATCCTCAAGACTTTTTATACTAAAATAATCTTTTAAAATCTCAATCTAGTGCACTCTCCAAATTTAAAAAACATTCAAAATTCTTATAATTTATTAAGTTGATAAATTTACCCTAATGAGATAAAAAAAAGTAATAATTTAGGGTAAATTTTTTTTTCTTTTTTTTCTAAAAATAATTAATATCTATCAGAAAACCTAATTTATCACATTTAATTAAATCTTTCATCCAATCTCATTCTTTCTAGTTATAAGATTTGATTTTTCTTAAGAAATTTAAGTTTATTCTGATTAATTCTACTCATATTAATAACGTGTTAATTAATTCAATGACATTTAATGATATGTTAACATATTATTCATTTAATTTATAGTTTGCATTATTAATTATTGAATAATATAAAGTATTAAATTCATTTCAACAATTCACCAAAGTTATTTAAAATAAAATTAAGGCAAAATAAATCTTAATCCTTCTATTTTTTTAATTTATTCAACTCGATCTCTTTGTTAAAATATTCAATGTAGTACTTTAATTGACAAAATATATGCAATGTAGACCTTTTTATTTTTTTTTTCCTCACTAATAATGTTACTATGTTGGCCTAGTCCAATGAAAAATGAAAAATGGACACATCATCACCACTCTGTGTCAAAAAATATTTATTGATTTTGATAATTATTAATGTTCATTTGAAGAATCTAATTGGTCATTTAAGTAAAGTTTTTTTTTAAGTTATTTTTTTATTCATAATACTTGAATTAAAAATTTTATTTAAGAATATATTTTAACAATTAGACAATCATATTAAATATTTTAATTTTAATAAGAGAAATGATACACGTATAATAGATTGTACAAAAATTTATGCAAAATTACATAATATGATACTTGTATTTTGTATATCTATTGTTAGACTTATTTTGAATATAAAAAAATAACTAAAAGATATGATCCTAATATTTCTCAACACTTTTGTTTTCTTTTCTACTCACTCATGTACATAGTCACTCTCAATTTCACACGGGTTACTTTAGGAATCGATCAACCACCTTTATAGCAGAAATTGACGTGCATATTTGACTAAATGGTGCTATTCCATGCACGTAAAACTCGATTTTCGATGCAACCATTCTTTGGATTTAGCTATGCTAAAATTAGCAAACATATAAAATGAAAAGGTCAAAATATATATATTTATTATACTAAGCATTTAATTCAATTGATTAAATAAATATGCAAGTATTATAAATCCCTGATACTCTATTTAATTTATAGAAATAACATTTTTATTATTGAAGTGAACCAAAGTAGTATAACTTCAATTGGTTATAAATTGACGGTGAATTTATTCTTATTTTCTTAATTTTGTTCAACTTATTGGAGGAAACTTCCAATGAATCCAAAAAGCTTATTAGAGGAATCAAATCCTCTTCACATATTTGCTCCCAGAGTTGGTTAAATGAAACAAAAACAAATCTCACAAAATAGATCACAGTTAAATTTTCACTCATCTCTTTAAAATAAAATAAAAATAACTTTTTTTTTTATAAATACTCTTCAAATTCAGAGACTTTCTCTATCTTAGACTAAGTCATCATCTCCTCCCCCAATTTTGTTTGTGTAAATAAAAAACAATAAAAAAAAAACAAAATACTTAGTAGTAATTGCATCCTAAACATAAAGAAAGACAATCAAACAAGTTTCTCATATTTCAGTTTCTCCTTCTCTTCATTAATCCCTTCCGTTCTTATCAAATTTCTCATCATATATTATTTTCTCTCTTTCCTTTTTATCTCCCACTCCAACAGTGTATATACCCGAACTATCAAAGCATCATTTTCCAAAAACTAGCAATTATTTGAGTACTTATATTTCAACATTATTTTTTCTTACACCCTACCCCGTGCACCGACCTAAAAAATTGTGGTTAGAAAAAAAATACTCTTAATTATTTTGAGTCAACCACATTGGAAGTACCATTCAGAGGTTTCAGCAACTATAAACGTCAGAAAGAAAAATTGCTACTTGACTTGCATAAAATAACTAAGAAAATTAGCAAAGCTAAGATATGCCATCATTGTCCCATGGCATATCATCACACCATGGTCTTGTGCTCTGGCCTGTGAGTGGACTCAAAATCTACGTGCACAAAAGCCCTTTCGACTTCTGGAAGCTGCTCCAGCTTCTCTTGGAGTGTCTCACCAATGTTGTGTGCTTGGTGGAGAAGCATGTCTTCCGGCAACACAATGTCAACTTCCACAAAGTAATGTGCACCAAAGGTGTAAGCTCTAACAGTATCTATGTGCTTGATCTGTTCATGGTGATTCCATATGAGGAACGTTAACTTGGCTAGAAAATCAGGTGGTGCTGTCCTTCCAATAAGTGACCAAACATTCTCAATGACTGTCTTGGCCCATGTATTAATTGTATACAATGCTATCTGCATTACACATTCAGGATATCATCATTAGTAGTTCAATCAAGCAGTTAGCTTGATGTAACAAGCAAATAATTATGTAACAAAAAGATCACCACCATTCAAGATTTAGTAGAACAATGAAGAAAAACAAAATACTCATGATTTTTTTATTGAATCTCTAAAACTTTTCCTACATTTAATAAAATAATACGATTTTAGTATCTCACTGAACATGTGCAGTGAGGGACTAAAATCACATCATTTTGTTACATGTAGGGACTAGAAATGAATAAATTTTTTCATGTAAACTAAAACAAAAAAATCATGATATTTTTAGGAACCAAAAATATATTTAAATCTCAATTAAGAGAATCACTTGTTGAATAATCAGAAAATCAAAGTACAGTTAAGGGGGGAAAAAGGAGAGAATAAGGGCCAACTTGGTCAGAGAATACATTTTTTCATATAATAACAAAAAATGCTACCACGTAAAAACAAAGTGAAGATAATGTGGTACGTTCGCAACTATCTGTGAAAAAAAGAAAAAGAAAACCAAAGACAAGCACCAAGCTGTACTTATGAACTCACAATAATAGCTCCTGTTGGATCAATCCACCAGCAGAACTTGACAGCTAGCACAGCAGCAGCTAATCCAACAGAATTAGTAATGACATCAAAAAAGTGATCTTGTGCATATGCTCTAACAATTTCATTTTTGAATCTTCGACAGTAGACCATAAGAATGAACTTCACTACAGTCACAAACACCATAATTCCGATCATCCAATGCAGTTTTGTTGGATCCATATCAGGCTTAGACTGTAACAAAAACAATGAGATGATAAATTAAAAGTACGTGCCGTGGTAATAATTACAGGAAAATTAAGAAGAGTTACTTAAAACTGCTACACCGCAAACAAATAATTAAGAGTTAGTCTGGACTTTGGATAAACTTTTTAACACTTATAGCAGAAGAAAATACAAAGGTAAAATGAACCAAATTTCTTCATGAGCTAAAAATAACATATCTACCTCAACCTTTTGAGAAGATAGACAAGCGAGCATCTAAAATGGTTGGTTGAATAAGTTGATTTTAACTTATGAAAGAAGTTTGATTCATTTTATCTTTCTTATCCTTTAAGTACTTCTTCATAAGTTTATCTGAATTGTACCTAAATTCAAATTCATAAACAAATGTTGAACCCAAATTTGGGGATCTACTAAACAAACAAGAATAAGAGTTTATCTCACTTGCCTTGGAAATAAGTTCTCGGGCAGATTCAATCAAAATCTGCAACCCCAAGGTTGCCATCACTGATGCAAAAACAATGATACCCTGCACAGGAAATCATATCAGCATGTAGCTTCATTAAGCAACCATGCAATGGCTATTTTGAAAATATCCCAATTATCTACTAAAACTTTATAGGATTCAATCACCTTGTGCAGTTTAATTTAAATTAAACCTTACCACTGGTTGCATGCGTTTCTTTCCAATTGGATAGTGATATTGATTTGGGTTTTTCATGGCATTAGAAGTAAACCACAATATGAATCCTGACAAGAGATCCAAGAGAGAATCCATGGTTGAGGCAATGACTGCTAATGATCTGCTTGCAACTGAGGCATAAACCTTTGCTGCAAACAGCACCAAGTTACACATATTTGACACATGAACAGCCATCCTCTCACTCTTGGCTAGTTGCTTCATTTCATCCTGAGAAACATTTAGCATGTACATTTAGTAGCGTTTCTCTTCATAGATTTAATGGAAAATCATAATTTTTTACTGAGATTATAGTCAAAACCAGTTACTGCTGCTCCATGTATGACATATTATAAGTAAATCATGGTAATACAACAATGAACCTCAGTTAGAGATCCTGGGAAACCACCCTCTTCAGTCATAGTCTCCATCTCATTAAATCCTTCAAGGAGTCTCTCCTGATTCTTGTAATATTCTGCCACTTTGCGTTGCTTCCCTAAAACACAATTTGAAGTAGGATTAGAGAGTAAGTAGGCAAATCCACAATCCAGAATATATGACTTTAACTGAAACATCTTGATGATGAATTTAAATGCTAATTTTTTAATTTTGGTTATCTTTTCTGAGTTCCTCAAGTAAATTAATGATCAATAATGTCAAAATTTTCAAAACAGTCACCAACCTTTAATAAATTGAAGATTTTAAACTTTTAAACAATATGTAGTTAAACTGCCTACTTTATCTTTAGAGAGACGATAATAAAGGGTATAAAAAATATATCTGAAAAGCAAATAGGATCATGTTTCGTGTCATTAGAGTAAGCATTAATAATTTCTGATTATGTGTGGAATCAAGTACAATAGATTCTAACAAGAAAAAAATTATATGATATAGGGAATGGAGTATCTTCAGGAATAGTAACCGTGTAGATATGAAAAAGGACGAATCATTATCATCAATATTAATCCCCATGTACTTTTGATCAAAAGAATGGAACTATACCAAAGTAGTATTAACTAATAAATTCAAGCACCAAGATGCAAATTCACAATAAAAGGCTCTGTCTTTATGCAAAGATTCCCACCATGGCCTACACAATAAATAACAAACAAAGACTAAGTGCATGTTTGGTTTCGCTTTGAGAAATTGGTTGAGTTTAGAATTGATTTTGGATACATTTCCATATGTTTGGTTTCATGTTAGAGAATTGATTCTGAGTTGAATTTTCTACTGAGTTCTACACCTAACTTAATTTTATAAGAAAACATCCAAACATGAATCACATCACTTCAAAATCAATTTTAACCAAAATTATTTTTTGCAAAATCAATTTTTTCAACGCTTATCCAAACATAAACTAATAACAGCACCACTTCTCCAACTTCTTCGGTTTTCACAATTCAAAGCATCATCACGAAGAGCAAAACAGACCCATCACGTAAAACAGAGACACTGAAATTTAAACATTCATAGGAAGTCTGAATTTGCAGAATTCAACACATGCATGATAACCACAGACCAAAACAGACCCAACACACAAAACAGAGACTTTAAAGTTCAAACATTCAAAGGAAGTCTGAATTTGCAGAATTGAACACAGGCATCATGCATGGCAACCACAAAAACCAAAACAGACCCATTAAACAAAATAGAGACTTTATCACTTCAATCAACAAAGAGAACATTAAAGTTTAAAAGGGTAAACAAAGGTACACTGGGTTTGCACAAACCAACACACCATCATTCATCATTCATTCAGAACAAAATCAGACCCATCACAATTTAACACGTCACCACTGTAAAGAACCCATACCCATTACACAAAACAGAAACTTTAGACATTCAAGAGAAGAAAAAGAAGAAAAAAGTGAAGAATGGCTAACTGGGTTTGCACAACTCAACACAAAAAAGAAAAAAGAAACAAAAAGAAATGTTTAAACTTTCAACAGAAAAAAAAGGAAGAAAGAACGAATGTCTCACTGGGTTTACGAAGAAGGCCATGGAAAGTGAAGGATCGTTGATTTTGATGATCATTCGTTTGGCTTGGCAAACGAAACTCTTTGACGTTAAGCCTCCACGATGCTTTTGCAGCCTCTTCCTCCGGCGACACCAGAAGCGGTTCTCTCCGGCGATTTCCTCCGCCACTCTCCGCCATGCTCAGTTTTCTCAAGGTTTTGGTTTCAGTTAGTTTTGTTTGATGCAATGCTTAGATAATAACCACTTTCCTAGTTATAGGGAGAAACAGAACGAGAAAAGAACTGTGCTTGGTGCGTATATAAACAAACTTTAAGATGATTTTCCACTTTTCCATAAAAATAATTATAAAAAATAAAAAAGAAATAAAAATTGTAGTTCATACGTGGCAACATGTGGACCCTGTGTTCTTCCTAGATTGAATCTTCTTGTGACCAGGATCACTAGAACCAGGGGATCTATAAATTGTGGAGTGGATAAATACTATGCTTGATGCTTGTTTCGGTAAGGCTAGCCTGGCTAGGAGCCATATTTTTTTTTTATAAAAAAAAAGCCTTGTAATTTCAAAATAAAAGTGAAAATGAAATTAATTTTATTGAATTAATTAAAGAGGGATTTTATTAATAGAATATTTCCTCATGTAACAATTAAAGTTGAATTAACATGTCATGCAATTTTAAGATTTTATCACTAAAATATATAATTAAGTTTAAGGTTTTGTTCCTCATTATAAATTCGAGTATTTTTAAACAAAAATGTTTTAAAAGTTTTTTTTGTTTAACATTTTTTTAGACTTGAGCATCCGATTAATTTTTTACTTGTAATTTTTTAAATAATACTACTTAAATGTAATTAACTTTAATTGAAATTTTGCCTAAATTTAAAATTTGATCTTAACATACTATGTAAGACGAATTATAATTTTTAGCTAAATTAAATTTTAGTGCAATTATAATCTTAGTTAAATTCAATTTGTGTTAACTTCTAAATTTTGAATTTGAGTTTTTAAGTATAATTTTTTACACACCATATCATTAGAAATAACGTATCATGATTTAAATAATTTTCTTAATTTTAAAGTTTAATCTCTTTAATATATTTTATCTAATAAAATAAAATATTTGTTGATAATAATAAAATAAGTATACATTACTGATAATGAAAATATATATTGTTTTTAATTTTTTATTTATAAATGTTACTTAAATTTTAAAATTCCCGCGCCCCCGTCAACATAAATTTTTAGATTAATTTGAAGTAACTAATAATAAAATTTTATATTAAAAATATTTATTAATTTAGAATATATTAAATATGTTTTTTTAAAATAAAAACTTACTATTTTTGCAAAATCGTTTAATTACATTAAAAATATATTTAAGATCATTCCCAAAAGCTAATAACACAACCCATTATCTTCTTAAAGTTATTAAGATTAATTTTTCAACTTTTGTATTAAAAAATTATTGTTTATGGGATAAACATAGAATCAAGCCTAATGGATTACTTTGTTGCGACAATCTATTAAAGCTAAACTAAAACTATTATATCTTAATTTTTAAAAAAGATTTTGATGATTTCTGGATATGCAAAGGAGATTGATGGAAACTTTCCATTACCTTACGTTGTCGTCTTTCTTAAGGAATAAGTTACTGAAGGGAAACTGCAAATCGTTCCCATCTTTATTTCGTTGGATGTCTCTATCTCAAATCTTTGTTCCTTTATGATGTGTGTGCCAATTGCACTCCCCTAAAGTGTTACCAAAGCAAAGACTTATCTCAAAATCATATTTGATCGATGCTAATCTTATTTTAAAAAAGAGATTAATAATGTAAAAGATATTATACTATTAATTAATATTCTATTTTTTAAATAATTATTATATGAATTATTATATTTTAATTATATGTGAAATTCTCATATTGTTAATGTATTTTGATTACGTATTTTTATTATTTTAAATTTAATTTCTATATATTATCAGTATTACATTTTTTTATAGATTAGCAAATTAAATTGTTGTTACACGTGATAGTAGTTACATAGATGAGGCCCCTAGTGTGTTAGGAAAATGATGCATCTGATCTTTCTGTTATTGAATAAAAATCAGCTCTTTCCTTAAAAAAACATAAATAGATTCAATCAAATAAAAATATTCAAAGTAGACTTTTGCAACAAAAGTTAAAAAATTATGAAGCTTAGACTTGTTAAAGTCACTCACTAAATTTAAATTCGAAACAGTGAGATAAATGTAAGACTTTTCTATAGTTTAAAGTAAAGATTTGGATAAGACTTATTTGCAAAACTTAAATCAAAATCCAATTTTATTTAATAAAAATTCTAATTTTCATCATGTTTTTAATTTATTTTTTTTTTATTTTTATTTAACTAGTATTTTAATTTGTGCATTGCATAGGATAAATATTTTTATATATAATTAATATTCATAATAAATATATATTTTTAATATATAGATTATATTTTATATATTAAAAATATTTATTTATTATAAGTTTTAGTTATATTATACAATTTAAATTATTTATTTTAAGTTTATGATAAATAATTTAAATTGTAATATGAGATATTTTTAAATAAATTAATATAAAAAAATTGAAAATTATTTTACAGATAGATATAAAAATAGATAAAGATAAAAAAGAGCTTAGTTTGGGATAATTAACAGGAAAAAAAGGTTAAATCTTAACTGTGAGGCTATTGTACGCTTCTCCAAATGAGAGAATAGAAATAAGATTCACACACAAAAAAGTGAATTCACCTTTTAAGTTTTGTATTTTAATTTATTTATAATATAAAAAACGAAATATATTTAAATTAAATTAAATTCATCTTATATATATTCCTAAATTATTTCATCAATGTGAACAAGGAATTTGGTCCCCATCTGTTTTGTTCTCTTGTCATGTCTCGGTTTTGTGTGGTTGTGATTTGAGTTTTATACATACCCAGAAAAATCTCGGAAAAACTATAATCTATACTTTAATTTTATCTATCCCCAGTCCCCACTCATCATTATATGTAATATATATGTGCAGGATGATGATTCAAGTGCCAACAAAATCGCAAAAGATTTGGATTAATTTTTTATTTTTAAAATTTTTAATCAAAATTCAATTTGATAAAAAAAATTAAACTTTATGTTTTAATTTGTTTCTTCTTTCTGTTTATTAGTTTTTCTTAATTACATTTAATATTATTAAATTAAATTGACTTATGAATATTCCTGACTTATGTCTGCGCAGTTTTGTCCGACTATACGTGTTTTCAGTTCTATACATTCCTAGAAAAATCTCAACAAAACTATAATCTATACATTGATCTATTCCCACTCATCATCATTTTATATATATATATATATATATAGTGGAGAATGGTGGTTCAAGTGTCAACAATATGATTGCCTGTACTTCAACTACGTACTCTTTATTTTGTATTATTTTGTTTTTTTGGTTAAGGTAACGTGCAGAACTTTAGTCTTGATTTTTATGTGTTTAAACTATTTCTTTTAGCAAAATCAAACTTTTACCAATTACATTAAGGCCAATTATCGTTCCGAAGAAAAACAAATATCTCACTGTCTAGAGTTTAGAAACACATCAACATAATAAAATTGTGTTTGACATCTAAATCTAAATCTAAAATGAATTAAAATTTAGTTGTGGGCTTATTCTTCCTACACTCAACAAAATTCTTCTCCATTCAACATATTTTAAAAATTTCAACTTTATTATTTATGGATTGTCAATTTCTAAGAGGCTTACAGATTATATATTACAAATCGGTATGGAACTTACATGTTGATAATTCACAAACATCTAATCCATATGTGTTATATGTAAGAGTATTTTTATTTTTCATTTTTTTGCTAGGTGTATTGGAAAAAATGTGGGTGTAAGAAGAAAATCCCTTTCTTGAGTTGACTTTGATATATCTTGTGCTCAAGCTTCTCAGCCCACTAGGCCAATAGGCCTAAATTCAAGTTTTCAAGGTTCTTAGTCTCATTTTATGTGAAAATAATTGTTTATTGGGTTTTTTTATTGACCTAGATTGATTATTAAAATTCTAGATGAAAATTCAGCAAAAAGACCCCTATATGAATCATTGTTGCTTGCCCTAATGCTACTTAATTGAGAAGTTTACAAGACATACTTAGGGCACAAACTCATATTCTTCAATCTTCCATCTTGAACCTTGTCTTCTTAGCTTTTTTATTCTATTTTTTTTGCTATAATTTGAATTGTGTTGAGAATGCTTTAGTTGCTGGCTTTGTCTCCATCAAAATTTATCATAATAATTTCCTTGGATAGTCTTCTTGAATGCTTGGAAGCTCCACAAATAGTGTTGGAAAAAATAATTGTAGCAAAAGAATGCAGAAACGTGACCTTTCCCCACTATTTAAAACTTAAAAAATGAAACAATATAATACATGTTTTTATCAAAATTTGAAACCGTGGCACATCAGGGTGGACATGATTAAGTGGGGTCCCGAACTTCACACGTCTACTTTGAGAGATGTCTTTTACAGGAGAGGGACCTACAAAACATGGGACTCTGACGCTCAAGTAAGAATATGTGTGACAAAAACAAAGCGTATATGTTTAATAAGACTCATATGAGTGAAAGAGAATGGAACACATGCTTGTTGTCGTGTGTTGAATATGTGAGCAAGTTGAGTAAAAGGGTTCGATAGAACTTGTATTTATATTAGTTAAGCGAGGGTGTTGATCTTTGTTTGTAGGGGTTGTTGCTGGGAGCTTATAGATAATATTAGAGACAAATATTTGTTTATAAATAAAAGGTAGAAGATAATCGTACCTTGTAGATAATATGACGTTATAGATAATTTAATACTTGTCAATAGATAAAATATTCAAATATATTTGATTATTAGTTAGGTTAGAGATAACTTGTTTGTTGAGAAGTCCGGCTGCTAAGAATTAGACGTCTGTGTTCCTATTATAGGACTGACGTGGAGGGTAGACACGTGTCTCCCGATGCCACATAGATTTTGTGGGTCCTAAACAGTATAATACAAATGAAAAATAATGTATTTTTCAATACAAGTAATGTTTTTGAGTTTTTGGCTCACAAGTTAAATGCAAAACAACCTTCTTTCCTATACAAATTGGCATTACAATCTGACACTAGACATGCTTAAACCAAACACCTTTTGTGAAAACATGAACTATTACGGCTACGCCACAAGAACCAAAACATAGAGTAGTAATATGTGTTAACTTTTCTTCCTATGAAGCATTTTAATAATATAGTAGTAAGATGAGGAGTTCATACTCCAATCCAATGATGCAAATCAATATTCACTAACATTAGGTGATAACAAGTACATGTTGGTACCACACTAATATAATCATGGATAAATTGTAGTGATAATCAGGAATGTTAGTGTGTAAAACACCTTGATCATAACCCAGAGAAACTAAGACCCTTAGGTCATATGTCTTACGTAGGATGACATGCATTAGACATCCTTAGAGTTTCCTTGGCTTTCACTACAAAGTTTGCATCCTATCATGAGGTGGAATTTATTCTGAGACCCCGTAAGTCTATTAGACAATGGTTGTATGATCATAGTTAATCTTCTTAGAATTCACATCAGTGAATAATTTCATCAGAGAGTATAAATCTCCTATAGACTTCATTAAAAATCCTTTTAATAAGAAGTTAAACCTCAATATCTTTACTCGATATCAACTCTACCATTCACATGTCACTGGAAATAATTTTATTATTATGTGAAACCATACACGTATACAACATATCAATAATATCGTGAATATTATACATTTGCATTATGAGTTTTTCGTTAAGCTCAAAGATACCCCAAAATCATCACTTTTATTAGAAATTTCATCACACATAAACACTCTTCGATCACAATTATTTCCTTATTATAATTCTTAAAAAAATTATTTCACTCCTTTAAAGGTCCTTTTTTTATCCTATAACTTAGAGGACTAGTTTCATCAAATGTTTTATTTATTATTCTTATTAGCATTATTAACAATATTTTTGTGATTATTATTATTATTATTATTAATAGTAATAAGTATTATTATTACCAACAAAAACACAGATATTAACATCTTTTATTGTGCTAAAATTTAGACTTTATAACAAACGTTTGTAACACATGTCAGTGTTATAATTATAGTAAAAAAATATGAAAAAAATAAGATGCATGATTATTTGAATGCCGAGCCGAAACACAAGAGTTGACGTATGTGTGTTTATAATTCTATTATGCTAAATATGATATATTTTTACAATTTCTATTTTTATGAATTGGCATACATATTAATTTTAGTTTAATTTTTTTTTAAAAAATAGTCGTTTATCTATAAGGATTTTATATTTTATTTCTCATGTCTCTATTGTTTACGATAAATTTGAAATATTGTAAATTAAATATCATAGACTTGTTATGCTACTTACTTTATACGCGTAAATTAATACTTCTGGAATTTTATATTATTATTATTTAAAGAATATTTTATAAAATAGGAGTTATCTCAATTTAGGAAAAAAGTATCATTGTATTTATTTTATACCAAATTAATATTATTGTTTTATACCAATAATATATTGATTTGTCTCTCCATATTCAGATTTTCTAGGGTTCCCTAAAGTGGGAGGAAATGTATATTTGTCTAAAGTATAAAATGTTATGGTTAGTCTTATTTCTCTTGGTACGAAGAAGTTCTTTTTCATTAAAAAGAAACTAATATAGCTTTTATTTCAATTTATATGATATGATGTACAACATAGGCAAATAACTTTTTACATATATAGGAATAAAAAATTACAATATCCACAAAACAGTCACTCACCACCGAGTAGTCTAAGTACATGTAAGCAATAAAGTTCTAACTACATGTAAACAATAAAGTCTAAAAAACATTTTCTATTTAGAAAATCACCAAATATCAAAAGGATTAATTCGCCTTTCCCAGAAAAAGGATTAAATCACCAGTAGTAATTGAAGATCCTGAATGAGATTGAAGATGGGTTGGTGGTATTAGTGTCCAAGTCTTGAGCCCAAATGAAGGTTGACTTAGAGGAAAAAACACGAAATGATTGTATATGGGGGGTTGGGGTCTACGGGGGAGAAGAGAGAGGGAAATAAATCGAGTGTGTTTAAAAGGATAATGAAGAAAAGAATTCAAAAAAAAATATTGGAGGGGAGTGTTGACAGTAACTGCAAAAAAGAAAAAAAAAGAAGACAATTGATATTGGCCATACTGAAATTACTAGTGGCACCTATAGAATTTTAAAACCCCTAGAAAAGATTAATTTCTCCCTCTATTCAAATACTTCACCCCTCCTTTTCCTCACCCCATGTTAGATGCACGACTGAACTACAACAAAATCATAATTAACTTGTTTTTACAATTTTTTATTAATTATAAATACAAGTTACCTTTTTTAAAGTAATTAAATTAAATGTTAATAATGTTAATATAATTTATCATTTTCAATAGTACTCAATATATTTTTTTAATTAAAATTAAATTAATTTGATACAAATTTTTAATGTTTATATCTTTCCACAAAGTTAGAGAGTTAGGGAACAGAGAATTAGATGGGCTATATATATATATATTGAGAAATATTAGTAACACTCTCATATACATGTGTTTGGTTGTTTTGAATGAAAATGAATAAAATTGTGATGAATAAAAAGGATGAAAGAAAATAAAAAATAAAGTTGTTTGGTAGAGATGATAGAGGTATAAAAATAAAAGAATGAAAATTTTGAATTAAAGTGATTTAATAAAAAATAAAATAAAGTATTTTTATAAATTTAATTTTACTCATGTATTTTTCTTTTTTTTAGAACAAAAACTCTTTTTTGTCACTTTTATGATTATACATCGATATTCAGTTATAAAAAAGGAAATAAATAATGCCAAAATGCATATTCGAATATGTCCATGCAAGAAGATGATTTTGACACATGTGTTGTGTATTAGAAAAAAGGTTATTCAATTACGTTTTTAATACTATATTTGATTATGGAAGGAAAGATATTCTATGCTTAACATAATTTAATTGAATATGCATGCAATATAATTGATTTTTGATTTTCTAAGATGCATGTAGAAGTTATTTTTATTGGCATTGGTTAGGCCACACCAATTTATATCATGTTACAAGATAAATGATAGTTTTGAAAACATATAAAAGTCATGATATAAACTTTCAATGTATTTTATGTCATTTTTAGAGTTTAATTAAAGTGAGAGTCCTTCTATTTTTGGATAACTTTCGTTGTTCATTATATTCGTACGGAGAAATGAAAGTTTGGCTTTCCACTTATTACGTTGAAACTCTCAATTTCACTCATAGTAACAACATCCATGATTCTCTCTTGATTTATATTTAAAACCTATCAATTGTTATGATTTTTAATAAATTTTAAATCATATATAGTGATATATAGAGTATTAGAAATAGAATGTCAAATTTAGGTCCTTTTTATTTTTGATCTTTTAAATTTAAATTTAAATTTATATTTTAGTCCCTCAATTTTAAAAAATATTTTAATAATTTATTTTGCGATAGAAAAAATTGTTAAAGTTACGGATAAAAGCTGCCAAAATCAGTTAAGAGGGAATTTTTTTTCCGATATTCAAGGACTAAAAAAAGTAAATCTAATTTTGGAATCGAAAACAAAAATACCCAAATTTAAGGAAAAAAACCATAGGCAAAATCAAAATAAAAGATAGAAGTTATTTTTTCCTAAAAATAAAATAAAACCCAAGCTATATATTATTTTCTCCCTTCTCGTGGTAAGTAGGGTCCACTTCCGAGTGAGCCAAAACCAAAACTCACACCTTTCGCATCCGTCAGCTCTCAATCCCATTCGGAACCAAATTTCAATTCCACCAAAAACCCTAATTTCCTTTCTCTCTAACTCTTAGATCTTCACGTTTTAGGGCTTTCTCCACCTTCCGCAATGGTAAGTGTTTTCCCTTCGCTTCCGATTTCATTTTTTTATTTATTTATCTGTGGCTCAATTTTTTACTACACAGTTTCGCAATTCTCAATCTTTGCTTTATTTATTTTTTATTCATGTAGAATTAATTTTCTGCCATCGTAACTTTTGAAACTCCCTTTTAATCGGTTTGAATGTTTTTTTTTTCTTTTTTGAATTTAACGACTTGGATGTTGTAATAATTGATGAGATACTCAAACTGAGATATATTAAATTAAATGATTTGTTCTTGGTGTATTTATGCTGTTTATTATGATATGGGCTATGATAATATATGCTAATTAATTGTTCTGGTTTGAGCTACAGCACAAATTGGGAAGAGGTCATCGTGACAAACTCCAGCAGTTCATAACAATAACTGGAGCCAGGTGATTTCATAGTTGCCTATGATTTAGTTGCTTCATTTGAAGGTTTTAAATTGTGATTGCGCTGCGGTTTTTGAAATAGTATATAATTGAGGGCAAATGTGACTGCAGTTGTGGTTATAATATGGTTGAGGAGACCTCCAAAACCTCAATATTGCAGCCTCAGTTGCGGTTGCTTTCCACAATTAGAAACTATGCTTAATTTGATTTCACATGTCCTTTGGGTGCATGTGATGGTTTGTCCATTGCATTTGAATCTCTGAATTTTACTTTTATTATATATTATATTATATTATATATATTACGAATTATATTACTAATTACAAAAGATATTCAGTTAGTGTGTATTGTGTGTTGAATTTGGATGGGTTTGGGGTGGGGGGAGAGAGTTGGGATCTTTGTATTCAACCTCGGATCGAAAGCCTCTGTGATTTTCTGTTTTTGATCTGAATTTTTTTGATGTTCCTTGGATTGATTAGTTTGTCTGATATTGACAGACGAGTGTGTGATCATTCTTGGAAGGGTTATATTTTCTACATCAATTATGATTATGATTTGCTTCAGATACCTTGTTGATACTTAATGTATTTTAGTCTGGTTCATGTACTTTGTCGGTTACTTCAGCTGAATATTTTTTTTGTGGGTAAATTTTTTTGAATTTATATCATGCAAGTCAATTGCATCTTTAACTTCTGACATATTTGAAAACAATGTTTGTATTTTCAGCGAGAAACTAGCCCTGCAGGCTCTGAAGGCTAGTGATTGGCATCTTGAAGGAGCATTTGATTTCTTTTACAGCCAACCCCAGCTTAAAACATTTACTGATTCTAGGCACTTGGAGGAGCTATACAATAGATATAAAGGTTAGCAATAAAGGTGAAAATAAAATTGAGACACTGATAGCTTTTAAAATAGTCTGATCCGCACAACAACCAATTGGTGTGGAAACATGAAAAATAAATAAAAAAAAAACAGTATCATATGTGTAAAATGCTTATCAACTATGGCATAATTTTTCTATCCCTTGAGGTTTCACCCTGGTGAATAAGAAGTAAATTTGTCTACGCAATTTATTGTTATTTTGAGTGAGCATGGGTGTTTCATCCCTATTTAAAATTAATTACTGCGCTTGTCAATTAAACTTGGAAGCATTCTAAGATAGAGTATCAACAACAACAACAACAACAACGCCTTATCCCACTAGGTGGGGTCGGCTACATGGATCAACTTCCGCCATAATGTTCTATCAAGTACCATACTTCGATCCAAACCATTAATTTCGAGATCCTTTTTGATAACCTCTCTTATAGTCTTTTTGGGTCTTCCTCTGTCTCGAATTGTTTGTCTTCTCTCCATCTGGTCTACTCTCCTCACTACAGAGTTTACCGGTCTTCTCTCTACATGCCCAAACCACCTAAGTCTATTTTCCACCATCTTCTCTACAATAGGCGCTACTCCAACCCTCTCTCTAATAGCTTCGTTTCTAATTTTATCCTGTCGATCTTACCACACATCCACCGCAACATCCTCATCTCCGCTACACCTACTTTATTCTCATGTTGGCTCTTGACCGCCCAACATTCTGTTCCGTACAAAATCGCCGGTCTTACCGCAGTCTGATAAAACTTTCCCTTTAGCTTGATCGGTACCTTTGCATCACATAACACCCCCGATGCTTTTCTCCATTTCATCCATCCTGCTTGAATGCGATGATTCACATCCCCTTCAATTTCCCCATCATCCTGTATTACAGACCCAAGATATTTAAACCGTGTGACTTGAGGGATAATATGGTCTCCTATTTTCACCTCTGAGTTAGAAACCCTCCTTCTTTTGTTGAACTTACATTCCATATACTCCGATTTGCTTCTGCTTAGGCGAAAGCCATGTGTTTCTAGAGCTCGTCTCCAAGTTTCCAACCTCTCATTCAACTCCTCCCTCGACTCTCCAAGGAGGACTATGTCATCTGCAAAAAGCATGCATCTCGGCGCTATCTCTTGGATTTGTTCCGTGAGGACATCCAGAATTAAGGTAAAAAGGTAGGGGCTAAGGGTTGACCCTTGATGAGATCCAATGTAGTTGTTCCTTTGTATGAGAATAAGGTATGTTGGATATGAGATCCAATAACTTTTGCATGTAAGCTTTTACATTAAAAAAGTTAATCAAGGACATTTTTATTTTGGCTGAGATGCAGCATATATGAACATTACTAGTTGTTTATTTCTAAGTTATTCAATAATACCTGTTGATTAGTGGCTATCATTTATCAAATATATGTACATTATGCCTGTCTGCTAATCCTTTATTGCACTAATTTCTATACAGATGCATATGTTGATATGATTTTGGCAGATGGTATCACTCTCCTTTGCAATGATATCCAGGTTACTGTTTCTGAATGCAAATTAAAATTTCTTGATTCATTTATCTTTATAGTTTACATTTATTCACCTGTATGTAATCACAGAGTCTGTTGTAAAGATGTGAACAGTACTTGCAAGTTGCAAGCACTAATTCCGGAGATTTTGTTTGGAATTTGAGCTGAATTGCTATCAAATGCTTTAGGAATTTTGGAATTGGATTATTTTAAGGCATCCAATTAGGGGAAACTGGGAAAGGTTTATTACTGTTCTTCAGAATAAATGAGAGTAGTGGAGATAAAGAGAAAAGAAGAAGAAAACATAGAGTTCATACCTTGGGTTCTTAGGCATAACACCTAACAGATGAACTTTATTTATTCTTGGAGTATAGCTTTGGCTAAGATAAATTGAGACATTGGGACATGTAGTTGAAAACCTAATTACCTAAGATACAAGTTTAATGTTAAAAAGATGGAAGGAACACAATAGGAATAGATTAGTATGTGATTAAGGGTGATTGAAAATGTAAACTACTAAAGGGATTTGGGAATGCCTAGGAGTGTCATTTTGGGCTGTGATTAGGAAGAAGTAAAGGAGAAGTTTTGATTCTTTTGAATGGAATGGAATCAAATGTATTTCTAGATGTTTCATCTTATTTTAAATAATTCAAATAATAAAACTTAGTAGTATTCCATTTAGTTCCACTTTATTTCATCTCTTTTCATCAATTTAACAATAATTGCCGAATTCTTCCAAGAAGAATAAGAGTCAAATCTGAATACAAGAAAAATGAAGGTTGGTTATCACCATGTGAAAATGAATGTGTCATATATATATATATCTCAGATGTGATACTCATTTCCTGTATCATGTTTATGTTGGTTAGTACATCTCAGTTTCATAGGTCTTGATACCCATATGGAATTCTGATATTTAAGTATCTTATCTATCTATTCAGTGTTCTTGAGTTTTAATTCATTCATAAGGTGAAGATAATTTTTGTTCGAAGAGTAATTGATGCTTGATTCTTCTTTTCCTTTGCAGGTGGATCCTCAAGATATAGTAATGGTACGGATATGTTTTAAACAATATTTCAATTCTGAATCATGCATAATTGCTGGGTTATTTATTCTTTCCTTCATTAATATGATCTTATGTGTAAGGTTATACTTTAAAAAACTGCTATTTAAACAATGATTACATAAGTTACAAACACCTATTAAATGTGAAAACTAAAGATACAGGTGCTGCTAACTAACTTTAGTTGGTAGTAATTATGGTTATTTGAGGGTGCTTTTCCTTTCATCAGAGTTAGATATACATGGATAATAAGTTATAATAGATGTCACCGACATGTCTACATTTCACCATCAGTCAGTCATTTCCTTAGTGTAAAAGCTCTAAATTTATGATTTCTGACAAATATTAACCATAGCAAGATAAGATTCTGTTTAAGGAAATAAAATAAAGAACAATAATGCTCTGACTTATTTGTGTAAGTGGGTGATGATTGGTTCCTGTACGACGAAATATGCAATATTTGTAAATGAAGAGTTTGCAATTTTAAATGAATAGTTGTTGAGCATAAAATTTTCATCTGTTTACACTTCCTACTGTTAGTGTGAACTCAGCTGCACAATGAGTTTATTTAGATGACAAGGGAATGCTTTAGGTAACTGGGAATATTGGAATTTTTGCAGTTAGTTCTTTCATGGCACATGAAGGCTGGCACCATGTGTGAATTTTCCAAGAAGGAGTTTATTGAAGGTCTACAATCTTTGGGGTGTGTATTTTTTTGTAATTTTGAAATGATTTTTCTTTCTATAATGATTAAGTCTCAGTTGAAAACCTTATATAATTGTTGCAGGATTGATTCTCTGGAAAAGTTCCGTGAAAAGATACCTTATATGCGCTCTGAGCTGAAAGATGAACGTATGGGCAACAGTATTTAGATTACAGATCAAAACTAGTTTTAGTCATACAATTTATAATTCACTTGTCACTATAAATTATCTCCAGCAATATTTTGATAAGCTCCCTGAAATATATTCATTGTTTTTGATTGTCCAGAGAAATTCCGTGAGATATATAATTTTGCTTTTGGCTGGGCAAAAGAGAAGGTATGCATCCTTGTCTTATTTCCTCTGCTCCTCTCTAATGTAGCTTAAGTGCTCAACTATTTTGCATGGCTGTAAGTGATAAACTAAGGCCATGACCTAATTTAAATAATGCATTTGGACATAATACAATCTACTAGTTCATACTGTGATGGAACAGGGAATATCTTGGGAAACTGAGTCAAATGATAACAAATTTGATTAATTGATTACTTCTGAGTTATTCTTAAAAATTGATTTTTTATGTTCCTTTAGTTTGGAATTTTTTGGTCTAGATTTTCAACAATGCAGTATGTTGAATGACATTGAAAGTTTGAAACAGGGCTTGAGATCTCTCTTATGTAGTCAAATCCAATTTCTTCTTTCTTGCTTCCCGAGGTTCAAGATGCTGTGCAATATTTGATTGCTAGGCTACCCCTGCATGCTTCTTGCATATGTGTTTTTTGGTTAATTAAAAAATTTGGTCCCTGCACCTATATACTTTTTTTTTTAATTTTAATCCTTCATAAAAAACCAGTTACAAATCAGCCTTGCTGTTATAATTTTGGAAAAGTAGGGACTGATTTGTAAACATCTTTTTCATGTAAGAACCAAATTGTAGAGGTGTTCTTAATGTTGGGACCAATTTTTTTTTATTTTTTATATATCAAATATAAGGACTAATTTTGAATTTAATTTTTAAACATTGTTCATTTTCAATGTCTGGTGATGGTTATTGGTTATATTCATTCTAGTTGTATGCAGAATATTCAATACTACTGATGGCTTTGCAATTATTATGCTAGGGTTGCTTCATGTTCTTCACCAGTTTTCAAAAATTAAAATAACATATTGATGTATTTGTTATTATTATTTATGATTAATGGCTTTGCATTTCGTTCTTTTGGTGGACCCACTTACTGTATCTAGTATTTATGAAATTTCAAAGTTTAAGTAACTGAAAATATATATGTTCAAGAGTCTATCTTATGCTGACAAGACTATATTAATGACTTTAAAAGTCTGTCTTAGGATCATGGGGTTTGTATTTCATTGACTACTAATTGCTTTATGATAAAGTTCTCTGCATAATGGTGCAACATATTGGAAATATCGGATGCTAAAGGGGTTAATGTTCTTACTCTTGAAAGGAAGGAACATCAAAGTAGGATGCAAATGATTTACTTGCCTCCAATGAATGATTTGATGCTAGTGTGTTTTGGTATACGTTAGCAATTGTGAGATCTATGACTGCCTTGAGCATCTAGGGTCGAGTATAAATTCACTGTCGATTTCAGTACTGTTTTGATTCTTTCATTTTGAATGTGTATGCAACAGTAATTTTCAAGTTACCTTTTGCAGGGTCAAAAATCTCTTGCATTGGATACTGCTATTGGTATGTGGCAATTATTATTTGCTGAGAAGCAGTGGCCGCTGGTTGATCATTGGTGCCAGTTCTTGCAGGTAATATACTTGATTATTATTCATATACACCTTTTTAACTTTCTCAAGTTATGTTGTGAAGCTTTCTTATTAGGATGGCTCTCTGTGGGATCTGCTAATACTCGATCGTTTTACTTAAATTGATAATTTTGATACTACATACTCAGGCTCGGCATAACAAAGCAATATCTAGGGACACATGGTCTCAGCTTTTGGAGTTTGCAAAGGTAAAATAATAAACTATTAATCCTTACAGTAAACATAGTCAATGGTGCCCTCATAATGTGAATGAACACTTCCTGTCTTGATAGGGATTTATTGTTGCATGAATATATCTATATCTATGCTTGATCTCTGGCCATCTGTCTTTTATTCTGTTTTTCTCATTTTGTTTGCGTATGATCATCTTGCACTTGGTGGCTAGTTATAGTATCCAAGCTATGTCATTTTAAATCATTAAGGTCTTCTTTCTATCTTGACTGCTGGGGATTTATTTTAGGATTATAACCTCTCTATGTTTTGGGTATAAAGTGGCATGAGCCAAACATGAAATTAACTGGAATATGAATATTCCCATGCAAATATTATAAAGGTTAAACTCTTGAAATGACAATAAAAAAATTCTCAAGACCCCTAACTTTTCAATTGAAACCCTGATCAACATGATCACATTTTACATTGATGGTTGCTGTTGTAATATATCCACGCTTAAAAGTGTGATGTAAAAGAAATATTTTTCTTTCATTGTTCCTTGGTTTTACTTCAATTCTTGGAAAAATGGAAAGATATTGAATGTGAAATGTTAGTTTTTTCTTTTAGTACCCGATCAGCTGGATATTGGGAAATATGCTTTCAATAGTACTGGAAGTGTTTTTACCTACTACCCCCAACCCTAAGAAAATAGCCAAAATATAAAGGGCTTTAGGGCATCTATTGAGATTATATTAAGCCATGTGAGATGTAAACCGTCAACTTCATTTTCTGGTCACCCACCTATAGATTGAGAAGAACTCCGGTTTGCTTGTACTGTTTTTTCAAATGACAATGCTGGTGAATCTTTTAATGATATTTTTATGATAGTATGTTGTTTGGCTTTATGAAGTAACACAAAAACCACTAATATTTGTCATGCTGTTTGCAGACTGTTGGCTCAAATTTATCTGATTATGATGCCGAAGGTGCTTGGCCATATCTTATTGATGAATTTGTGGAGTATCTCAACGAGAATGGCATAATCCAAAATGATCTGATCAATGATTCTAGTCTAAAACGATGATGCATTCAAATCTCAATAAATTGTTATTTAAGAGAATTTGATGGAGTCTCTTGTGATGAGTTGTGCTATTCTGTGATTGAACTCCTCTTTGTTATTAAGTGGGATTCGGTCTAAATTCAAAGGGGACATGGCTGCTAGAGCAAACTCATTCTTACTGACAAGTAGTAGCATCATTTGTGAGATTGTTGATATGGCATATGAATTTCCTTGGGAAGTATTGTGGAATTAGTAATGGGAGCCTACTAATTCCACGGTGTTATAGTTTCTGGTCTCTTTTTAATTTAATAATTAATTCTTGAACGATGTCTTGATAGAAGATAAGAGACTTACGTGATTGTGATTGGCTGTCCTTGTTTCTGGTCTAGTTTCATCTTGTATAATATGTGGCACCAAGTTATTAAAACATTCATGAAATAGAGAAGGGGAAAAAATAACTATGTTGTGGGTCTGTTTTCCTTTGGAACTATTTAGAAGCAATACCTTGCATATCGGTTCTATATGCTCCTACAATATGGTATGTTGTTTATTTGGATATTTAAAAATTTGTCATCTTAAAATTTGGAGAATTCTGAAAATATTAGTACAAGTCATCAAGGGACAATGTGCGAGGTTAGTTTTTTTTCCTTCTTTTTTTCTTTTTCATTTATTATCATGAAATTTCGGATATATATATATATATATATATATATATATATATATATATATATATATATATATAATTTAAGGATATTATCATATTTTATCGTTTAATCAATTTTTTTTCACGTGTCTTTTTTCAATGATTTTCTTATATATATGGATTTTTTAAGTTAAATGATAAATTATGATAATATTCTTAAATTAAAATTTGAAAAATAAAAGGTTCAACAATTTTTTATTTTAAATTTTTTGGTGTTAATGCTACTGTACACCAGCTAGGATCGATATTAGAATTGATTAAATTAGTTTTGGTCTTTAATTTTATTATTAAGATTTAATTTGGTCTTTTTTTAATTCAATTTGATTTTTTGTTTTTTAAAATAATTTGTTTTTTAGAAAATGTATATTTTGTGATGAATTAAAATTACTTAGTGATAATTTTACGTTCATAAAGTGTGATTTTTAAATATCGTTATTTCAGTTTAGATGAAGGATTAAATTGAATAGATTTAAAAATGATTAAATATAATTTTTGTTGCTATAATTTTTTCTTTTCATATTAATTTTTATAAAATGTGTTTATTTTATTTTTTATCCTTAAAGTATATTAGATAACACTTTTAACAATAAAAAAAATATTTTGAGCAGTGAATTAAAGTGCTTTAATGACTAAAAACAAAACAAATACAATTATAAGAACTAAAAGAAAAAATTTATTTTTGTAAGGATGTTAATAAAAAAATGTTGAATTATAAGGATAACAAAGATATTTAAGCCTTTAAAAAAATTAAATGATCAAATTAAATCTAAGAGTAACATTCTCATATATATATATATATATATATATATATATATATATATATTTTTTTTTTTTTAATGATTTGTACTTAGTTGGGAGTTGGATGCTTTTTCGAGTGTTTTCTTTTTTCTGGGAATTTGAGCTTAGACAGTTTTGGTATGCAAGTTGTGGCTATGTACAATCTCAAAAAGACTATCACATTTTTAGTTTCTCAAATTGAAAATTTGTTTTTATTATTATAAAGCTTAAATTAAGTGTTTAAAATCACATCATTTTCAAGTGTTCTGATAATTGGAAGTTTGCTCATGGTAAAAAGGGTTATGAACGTTGGAGAAGAAAAAGATTAGACTCATGTGTTCAAAATCACACCATTTTTAAACTCGTAATATAACTCAAATCTGAAAATAAAATTACAAAAGTAACCAAAAGGTCACACTCAAATTCAAATGTCGTGTAGAAGGCATTAAACCACACGATTAAGTCCAATTTGCGTCAGAGAGAGATATAGGAGACTTGACTCGATAGATTAGGAACTTGAAATCACTGCATTGAGCGAGACAAATTGAGAGCGTCACAAGGTAAAAAGGGAGAATGTTGCAAGACAGAGAATGAGATCGTCGCAAGATAGAGAGAACAAGAATGTTGAGAGGGTGATTTCCACAAGGGGATGTCTATATAACGATCTTAAAAAAATATTGTTGGTATTACGTGATATTTTATATAATGACTTAATTTTTGTCACGACTATAATGAACTTCTAATCAAGAATTAAATATTTAAAGTTAGATTACAGGATATGAACATTTACTTCATGGCATGAACTTAGGAGGTCACCTGAGGCATAAAAATAATACTAGAATGTTGAATACAATACTAAAGAAAAGAGGATATGATAGCATATTGGCCCAAAAAATGCCATTGAGTTAAGGGAGTTAATATTTGCCCTTACCCTGTTTGCTATTGACCTTACAAATTTGAGTGCCAAGGCAAACCCTCCCCTTGCCCCTTCACCTTTCCTGTGCCCCCAACCCAACAACATCGGGTGCTGCTCTTGACACTAGATCTGCGTGCGTGACCCCTTCTACCAAGGTCAAACTACCACCGCACTGGTGCAAAGTCACCTCTACAACTCCATCCGCACCCACACACACTTCCACCTACCCAAACAACTCAGCCAAACCCCACCTGTGCGTGCACTATGCCACCAAGCTGCATACCGCTTGAAATATATAAATATTTAGGGTGCTGTTAACAGTACTGAGTAGCCTGAATTGAATAAGGTTGAGAGAAAAAAATATGATTTGATTGTTAATTTTGTAATGATGCAAAGTCTTTCGGTAACTAACAAAAAATTTGAAAAATAGAGTCGTCTGGTAACGGGTCCTCCTCTGCCTCATTAATTTCCATTTACTAAATTATTGTGTCCTGATATTCTGTTTCATATTTATTTATACATTGATTTTGTTCTTCTAGTTGGACATTCCTTGTGATCCAGCTAGTTTGATAAACATACTTCACTTTTGCCTGTAAAAAAACAAAAAAAAAAAGTGATTGAAAGATCTTGTAACTAGATTTTCAGATTCAATCTCGTTTAAAACATGGTTGGATATTAAAATTTACAAAAAAAAATAAAAATTTCATTGGTTATATATTAGAATACTAATCCCAACTTTTAGGCTCATTTTATAGTTCTAATATTCAAATAAAAAACACACATTTTAAAATATATGATTAAGATTAATTCTTAAAACCAATTCAATTGTATTTGATAATTTGAAATTAATTTAATTTGTTCAATTAGTTTGTATTAAAAATGAAATGTGTATCCATTATAAGAAAAACGTGCTAATTGAGAGTAACTCCTTCCCCCTTTGGATGATGTTTGATAAAATGGAAATTTTTGTTAGGGAATTAAGTGAGACTATTCATTAGGAATAAACATTGATGATTTATCAACATATTTGTGAACAATATGAGTCATAAAATTTACGCATAATTCTTGTAAAATATAATTTGCAAATTAAATCAACTTTGTTGATTCAATCTTAAGTCTTAACACAAAAATTTCTGAACATTTCTTAGAATTCTATGGATAAGGTCTTAAATTGAGCCTCCTGTTCACTTATGTTACAATTACAAGATATGAGGACGACCTTGATTAGCAAGATTATAAAAGAAATTATTTTAAGAAAATCATACCAAGCCTCTTGGAAGAGGGAAAATAGAATGGAAAAATGACTAAACAATAAAAGAAATCAAATTTACACATTCATAATTAATATCTCACCATTTAACCAATTGACCTGATTTGTCGTAAAAGAAAAGAAAAGAACAATTGAGCTAAACACATAAGACTTAAATAGCGAATATTAGGAGTTTAATTTTGTCATGTCAGTCATGTAAGCAAACATATGCTCAATTTATATCAAACTTAATTATTTGACTATATATGTTGATAGTTACATGAAATATGAAACTTATTAACAAATTTCATAACATATCATTAAATATAAATGTAAAGTGTATTTTAAATTAGAATTATTAATTCATATTTAAGGTTATTTACAATAAATAAAATGCATTTGACTCAAGAAATTGACATTTTTTTAAAAAAAAGGCTGAAGTGAAAAGCATCAAGAAAGAATAGAAAATCTCAACTAGATTGACATCCCTACTCAAACTATCCCATGGCGCCACACCACATATATTTATTAAATGATGAAATAAAACAGAATAAAAAAAACAAAATGACCACCTCTACCCACTAATACGGCGTGTGCCCCCCTCTCCCACACTCTAGGGTCCATGCTTTAAGTTTTGTTTGAGGTGTAGGGTTACGGTTTTATGGAGAGTAACCACTTCACCTTTGAATGTTGTTTTCTAAATTAATTATACTGGGATTTTTTTTAAAAAAATTAAAGATTTAAATGACCAAAGATGGAATAATTCAAGAATAAACATTGACAATTTATAAATATGTTTGTGAGCAGTCTTTATCATGAAATATACGCATAATTCTTCTAAAATATCAGTTGCAAATAATCTTTATTAATTCAATCTTAAGTCTTAATACAAAGATTTCTCGATGCTTTTTATTCTTTCATGGATGAGGTCTTGACCGGAGCCTCCTCTTCACCCAAGTGAACATTCTTCGACACGGAGCATCTTTTAAGGCAAGTACAATGAAGATTTGTCATATTGCATTCTCCATCATCAAAACCTTGTGTTTGACAAATTTGAAGACAAACTAGGTTAGAGGTGCATGGGCCTAGGAAATTTTTATTTTCGGGTATGCATTTTGATGTCGCAACTTGTATCGACATTTCTTCTACAATTGAAAATCATGTCAAAAGAAAATGTTATCACATTCAAAGATGTAAATATATAACTTTTTAACCAATGTTAATACACAGACACCTTACAGAGAGATAGAGACACTTACGAGCAAAAAAGAGAACGATGAACAAAATTGACGCGTAAATTTGTTTTGCCATGATTAGTTGATGGTCACCAAAGTGAAGAGTTTATTAGAAAATGGATGGTCAATCCTTATCAAATAGTGAATATATATAAATGTAAGATGTATTATATGAATGTCCATAGAATCTGATTTCATAACATATGTATTTAATTATTATAATAAATGACATTAATTCTAAGGTTACAAGATTCTCTCCAGTTGAAATGAAATCCCAAAAATTAAGTGTAACCAATAAGTTTTCTATCTCCGGTTAGTTATCGTCTCCGGTTAGTTATCGACTGTGAATACTTTCCACCAGTAATATTGTAAACAAAAATAAATCCAACTGTATAGTGTAATAATTTTCGTCTAGAAAAATATAGTGTAATAATTTATAAATAAGTAATTATTTTATTTGTTTAACTATAATAACTTTTCGGTTGTTACAAATTCAAACACATTCAAACATATATATATATTGTGGTACATATGAAATATATTATACTAATTAACTGTTTCTCAACTTCCATACTCAATTATTTGACTGCATATTGCAGTAGGTAAACATAGCTTTTAATGTTATTCAACAGTCAACTTTAACTATAATATATTAATATTTATACTTAATAAATATATTAAATTTAATTAATTGTTATATAAATTTATAGATGTATGACTTTTTATATGATTTTTTATATATTAAAATTATTTTTAATAAAATTTAATTTTTCAAAACTATAAAAAAATTCATTTCATTTGATATGAAAACATAAAAGCCATGTATCACATTAATTAAGCAAAAACGAATATTCCTAAAAAAAGAAGTAAAAAAACCATGACAATTAAAGTAAAGACATTTTTTTATCAAAAAAGTTAAACTGGAAATTAGCTAATTAAAAAAGACTTAGATTCATTTTTAGTCTGTATAATTTAACATTTTTTTTTTATTTTTGTGTATGTAATTTTTTTTTCATTACTTCTTGTAAAATATATTTATTTTGATTTTTTTTATCTTAAAGTGCTTTAGATATATTTTAAACAATAAAAAGTATTTTGAATACTGAAAAATCTAAAGTGTTTAAAGCACACAAAATAAAACAATAGTCATTCCTACCGAATGGCTAATCTGCAATCAACACATCGGTTAATATTGCTCTAATTCCTTAATTCAGTGTCATTGGATATGCTCTTAAATTAATGTGAGTTTGGTATAATCTTTAATAAAATATTGAATATATGAAACCAAATTCTTAATAAATAATAATAGAAACGTTTTTTTTAATAAAAAAGAAAAATGTTATAACACCACATGTTTCTTCTTCTTCTTCTTTATGTTTTTTTTGTTGATAAAAGCAAGACATCCATACCTGAAAGTCATCAAACTAATCTCTCAAGACTATGCACACACGGACATAAATTTTATCTCTTCATACAATGTTTTCTTCATACATACATGCAAAAACATCCTCTCGAACAACACTATGATCACAATCGTTCTTGTTAGTTAACATTTATTTAAAATCACAAAATTCTATGAATCTCACATTTTGTTTAATAAACATCTCCTAATTTTATAATTTTCAATAAATTTAAATTAATACCCTTCAATAGATATGTTTAAATCAATAATAAAGAATTTGTACCTATCACTGCTTTTATAATAATTGGTCGTATAAGTTTGTGTATTGCATAAAAAATTCGTAAAGTAAAACTTATTTAAGAAAATCATACCAAGCATCTTGGAAGAGGAAAAATATAATGGAAAAGGGACTAAACAAGAAAAGAAATAAAGTTTACACATTCATAATTAATATCTCACAATTTAATCAATTGACATGCTTTTTCGTAAAAGAAAATAACAATTGAGCTAAACGCATGAGACTTAAATAGAGAATATTGAAAGTTTAATTTGGTCATGTCAATCATGTAAGAAAACATATTCTCAATTAATATTAAACTTAATTATTTGACTATATATGTTGATAGTTACATGAAATATGAAACTTATTAAACAATTTCATAACATATCATTAAATATAAATGTAAGGTATTTTACATTAGAATTATTAATTCATATTTAAAGTTATATTTACAACAAATAAAATGCATTTGACTCAAGACATTGACATTTTTTTTAATAAGAGTGAAAAGCATCAAGTAAGAATAGAAAATCTCAACCAGATAGACACCCCTATCCAAACTATCCCATGGCGCCCCATCACAGAAATTTGTTAAATGATTAAATAAAAGAGAATAAAGTAGCTTTAAAAAAAAAAAAAGAAGCAAAATGACCCCCTCTATCCTCTAATAGGGCCGTTGCACCTCTCCCACACTCTAGGATCCATGTTTTAATTTTCGTTGGACCCCATTTAAGTGTAGGGTTAGAGTTTTATGGAGTGTTATATAAATTATATACATGTTTTTCAACAATTGCCAAAATAGGTTCACATGTTTTTTTTTGGAAAGAATTATTATTTTTAAAAAAAATACCCATTTCAGCTTCTTTAGAAAATGATCGATTAAATATTTTAATAAAGACTTATTTATTGTTGTATATCTTAACGCATTTTTGTATATGAAAAGCATAGACAAACAAGTCTTAAATTAAAAACCTTTATATCAACTTATTATTTTTTCCCAAAAATAAAAAACTATCAGTTTATATTAGCCAAAACCATATGTTATATACAAAATTCTACTCCTAATATCAGGAAAACAATTTTTATATACTTTATTTTTATGTAGTCACATCCTTCTATATTGTTTTATGAATCTTCTGAATTTTTAATATTTTATTGAGTTGACATTTTAATTTTTTCTGTTAATTTTTTTTATTAATTTATCAATCAATCTTGTTTTTAATAGTATAGACATAATTGAATATTTACATATCACTAAAAACAATAATTTTTTATCAATTAAATTAATATATAAATTTTCTAAGGGGTGTATGAGATTATGATTTTAAAAGAATATTTTATCATAAAAAAATATTGTGAATTTTAAAGATTACGTAGAAATATTATTACTTATCATATTTCTTTTTAAGGTTTTTATGATAGTTTGATTTTTAAGGGATTTATATCACAAAAACTTAAAGGATTTGAAAGGATTTATAAGATTTGAAAGGACTCTATGAATTTTAAAAAATACATTCAAAATTACAAGAGTTAATGAAAAAAATAATAAGAAATGATGAGGTTTGAATAAAAAAAAAGTAAAATCAATATATATTTTTTAATATTTTAATAGCTAAATTGATTTTTATTTTATGTCCTCCTATACTAAGTCTTCTTGCAATAACATCTTCTCATTCTTACTTTTGGATTTGAATAATAAATTTTAAAATATACACTGATTTTTTGATTATTTTTAATTAATAAAATTATTTCATCATAAATCTAATGACATGTTTAAATGATGTGCAATAATAAACATATACTAGAAGAGAGTGATGAGGATAAAAAATTTGTAAAAGATTACTGAGTTATGTGAAAAACAAAATTAAAAATAAAAACATTGCATTAAACAGGTGATGAACATGGTCAATGTAAGGAAAACATGATTAGTTTTGACATATAAGACAAACATTAACTTAGTTTAGAAAGTAAACAGAAAAATTTAGAGAGGGAAAGTATATTTGACAATTTGTTATTCCAAAAGAATAGGAGAAACACATATAACACAAGCATCTTGAAGAATCTTATTTTTTGGCAATTATTTGGTACATCTTTCAATTGAGTAGATGTTGGATATTGAGGTAGGGTATGTCTAATGAGAGAAAAGAAAGTTTGATAATCAATAGAAGAAGAAATAAAAGAGTTTAGCAAAATCTCAAGGATTTAGGTTGGATTGTTTGAAAGATATTTTATACTAAAAAATAACATGAAATTCATATTTAAAAATTTTATCAAAATTTGTATATTTTTTAATACCAAAAAGTTTTATATAAGTTATAAAAAATCCTAATTGAATTCACTGAATTTTGTTGTCCTCCTTAAAATATCTTAAATGTCTTAATTGAATATCACAAAATGTATTTATATTATCTACAAATTTTGATTAAATATCAATGAGTTTTTTATAAAAAAAAAATATTTCAAAAATATTTTGAAATCCTAATCGAATACATCGCCTAAATCTGATATTTTAAACCCATGTTCTTCTAATATTTAAATTATTTTTAATGAAATATTTTTTATAATTAAGTTATTTATATATAATTGTATTTTTATTTACTAACTAAATTTTAAATTGTAACAAGAAAAATGAGTTTTTAAAAGTATGAATGAGGTTATCCTTTTTCAGGCAAGAGGCGTCAACCAATTATACCGTGGCATGTCAAGTGTCGGTTTCTGAAACAATCCTTGCGGTAAAATAGTTTGGATATTCTTTTGTTGCAACGATAAATTGTTAGAAAAAATTGTTGTTTGTTAATGGCCTAATGAGATTTATCCCAGACTTCATTCCTGCCAACAATTGTTCACCTTATGTTATCAATTCCTCCATTGTTAACTTTAGAAGGAAAATTTATCTCGTCTTCTTGCAAAGCCTTTTGGTCTCTCTCTCAGCTTGCTATCATATTGTAAGTATGCATATGATTTTAATTTGTTTGTGTAGTACGGGGATGGTTGAATTGAAAAATTGTTGTTGCATCATGCTTGTGGCAAATGGGAATTCATTTCACATCTGGAAATAATATAATTATTTTGTGTTCTTTTGGGGGGAGAAATTTGGAATTAAGGGCGCCTTTGAATGTTTAAATGATTTTCTACATGGTGTCTCAAATGTCAATCTTGAAGGGTCTAAATGTTGAGCCACAGAATTTAATTAATCAATGTAACAATAAAATAGAACTGGACAAAAGCTCTGCGTGTTTTGATTTTTTACTTTGTTGAGCTGCATTTTTCTTTTCTTTTTTGAAAATAGATAATGTTATTTTGTTAAATAGCAAATTTCAATTGTAATTTTGTCCTCGGTGAATTTGTTCATGTCATAATTAATCATATGTAATTAGCTCTCTGTTACTGAATATTTTTTAAGTGGCAATTTTCATTCCAGTAGTTATTTTTTTCATATCTATGATGGTTTGCATTCTAATGTAGATAGTATATGATATTTCTCAATTCAATTTTAAATTTTTAATAATCAATATGCCGATATGCGTCGCGACTTCTCTATTGTGGTGAAACATATATGAGCATAAAGTAAATGAGTTTAAATCATATTCTTACTCATTCCACAAGGATATTGGTTGAACAATATGATTGAGAATACTTTTTTACATTTGTAAGAATTTGTCATTTTGAATCCAGAGCTTGTGCTTTCAGATGATGAATGCTGGATTTGATTAATTACCTTAGAAGTCTTTCATTTTTGCTCTCTTTCGACTTCTGTTTCCTCTGTCACCATCATATATCTTGCCACTTACATATATTTTCTCCCAGAAATTATTGAGCAGTCACGGTATATTTGTGAATTTGGGAGCTTCTTGTGTATTGTAGTTTCACCACACATGAAAGGGTGTAACTATGTCAACTTGATTTCCACTATTACTTTTAATTGAGGGTCTTTGGCCATATCACATGTAACGTTAACAATAACACATATAGTATTGAAGTAGTGTCTATATTATTATCTTTATTTAATTTCGTTAACTTTTATAAATTTTGGTATCAGCAGTATTGATTCATTCATTAGTTTCATATTTTAGGATGGCTATCAGTTTCAGCTATTGGGATGATTGTGTTGACCCTCAGAATTTTGAGGCAATGTGGAATGTACCTGAAGTGAGTGCTGAATGGATAAAGGCTGGAGAACAAAGATGCCAAAAGGTTCACCTATCACGTGATCCCGATGGGCAGCCATATTTAACACAAACTGAAATGAGGGTAAACACATTTCTCTATCTTATGGATTTGGCCAAGTTTCAAATTTCTAGGTGGCTGGCTTCTACTTATAAGTTATAATAAACACAAGTGTTATGATTTTTTTGGTAAATTGTCGAATTGTTTCGTAAAGGTTTTTGATCGTAATGTAGGGATATATACTCTTAGACGACATTTGAGCCTTTAATTTACAAATTTTTAAATATCTTGTTCACAAATGAAGATGAAATATTTGTTTGTTGTAATTAAGTTGTCACATCTGTCATCTGCATATCCAACTAGGTATTTATAAGTAGTAAAATTGCTTTTAATTAATACTAAATACTCAACTACATCTAAAAGAAGCTTTTCTAATACTTTTACCTTGACCTAATTTGGATAATTAGCCTCTAACTTGTGGGAGCTTTTCAATTCTAAACTCTTACTCTTAAGACTTCGCTAAAGCAACAATGTTGAGCTTTGTGAAGTTTACAACTTACTGGTGCATAGTGCTTATACAGAAGTTAAATGAGGGAACTTCTAAAAAAGTTAGAGGTGTATAAGTTGATTTTAATTAACTTGCCTGATTTGTTTTATCTCTTTCATTCATTTTTTTATAAGTATTTGTTGAGAAATTTATCAAAACTAACTCTCAATACAACAAATTAACCCTACTGACGGTACCTTCTTAAGCTTTTGGAAGATGTGGCAATGCTAAGCTTAAAAAGTTTGGATTATTCTTGATTGGTTGTAGGTCCAAACTCCTACGTCTATCATAATAATGATTTAAAATAAATAATTATGACAAATTCAGAGTATGCATATGCACCCTTAATGAAATGATTGTTTTATGGTTCTAATCTCTGAAATATAAGTGGTACTCCTTTTCGGTTATTAACTTTTTAAATGTTTTTATTCCTTCCATGATTATGGAGCCTCCTTAATTATCAAAATGGGAAGCCATGAAAGGTTATTAATTGCATTAAATGTGGATCATAGATTCAAAATATGTTGGCATATGTGATTGTTTATTCCTTCTTTTTTTACATTACATCATTTTGTGTACTTTCAGGCTGTAGCTGACATCATTATTACCAAGCACTTTCATTCAGAGATAGATCCTGTAAGTCTTCCTTTAGTTTATGTATTTTATCATATTATCTCTTTGTTTTGTTTTTCATGTCCCAAATAAGGTTGACTGATATATACTATTTTCATTATAATAAAAATATGGGGTTAGAGGTTTCGGATCGATGTTACTTTCTCTTTCCTTCCAACCAAGGACAACAAGAAACTATAAATATGTAATCCCCAACGTAGTAGTTTGCTCCATCAATGCAAATCTTTTTTTTAAGAAAATTAACATGAATGATATTAATTTTCACCCAAGCCAATTTAACTCTTGATCGTTGTCTTTTTATTCATTGAATTCTTTTTTTAGCAGTAGAGCATTTGAATTTCTGTATTTTTCATCTCTCAATTCTGTTCCAAAAATAATATATATAGTCTAGGAATTGTTGAGGTTGATATCAAATATTGAAAACATAAATAGGTAGCTAAGTACTCAATCTTACCTAGCTGAGAAGGGGGATGAAAGAAGAATGTGCTATAAGTTTAAATGTAGTCTGTTATGAAGTATTATTACAAGATCATATGGAACAGCTTCACATTGTTATTCTCTGATAGAATTTTAAGTTCCATTGAGATAAGTACTATAGGGACAAGGTCAAGAGCAAATAGATTTTATTCCATGATGAAGGGTGCGACTAGCACACAAATAATGCGATCATAACTCAAAACTATCTTCTGTTTAGACTCTTACAAATTTGCATTACTTTTACGATTAAAATTAATTGCTGCAGGACATGATATGTGCTATTGCTGAACTTGAAAGTGATAGACAACTACTTGTTATGAATTCCAGACACAAATCTAAAGAGCCTACCGTGGGGCTTATGCAACTCCTGCCAAAAACTACAGAGTGGTTGATGAGGTACTGGCTAGATGTCAATACCTTATTTCTTGTATACCTTATTTAATGATTATGTTTCACCAAGGTTGACTACAGCTTGCAGTGAATTAGGTTATTGTTCATATGAAGCAGATGAGAATCGAGAATTCTTATTCAAACCCTTTGTAAATGTATATTTTGGTGCTGCTTATATTAAATGGCTGTCAAACTTTGAGAACAAGTAAGTCACGTATATTTCACATGATGAATGTATACAATGTAGGACCGGCCTAACTAAAAGTAAGACTTAAAGCAAATTTTAGAAACAATGTTTTACTTTAAATGAAAAAAATTATTTATTAAATCTTTTGGTCTAACATACGTGACATTTTTTCTAATAAATGTGGTGTTTTTTTTTTTTTTTACAAAAACTAAAAAGATATATATTTTTAAACAAGGAAGGCGAGCCCTGGTGCAGCGGTAAAGTTGTGCCTTGGTGACTTGTTGGTCATGGGTTCGAATCCGGAAACAGCCTCTTTGCATATGCAAGGGTAAGGCTGCGTACAATATCCCTCCCCCATACCTTCGCTATGAAGTTTTTTTAAAAAGATATATATTTTTATTGGTAGACCTAAAGCTTATGTTTTATACACTTGAGTTGGTCCTGATATAGTATGCATTGAGAACGAATATTGCCTAGTGTTTACAATGAGATCTTGTTCTGAAATGTTTATCACATTGAGGGGCATTGCTTGCAGAAAAAGAAGTGAAGAATTTATTGTAAGGGCATATAAAGGTGGTACAAAGAAGGCAACTCATAAATCCACTTTGCGCTATTGGAATTGCTATCTCTCAGTTAAAGAAAGTTTTCGATCCAGGTGGTTCCTCCTTTTCCTTATTGAAAAATTTTAGTGTATAGATTTTTTTTTAACTTTCATTATATAATTTTTTTGGTGCCACTACACACTTTTGGGAGATAGATAATATCAACAGTGTATTAAATTATGAGTTATAGTCTTTTTCTTGGTTAGAAGGAAAACTCTAATTAAAATGTGTTGTTCAGAATATTTTAATGCTAATACTTTGTCCTTGTTCAGAAAATCTGTTGATGACAATGTTTCACCTCCTGCTCACTCTCATCCCTTACCTTCATTAGAAAACTCAAAAGGTCACTTTCTTTCCCCCTATTCTCCATCTTTAGCATGTTATTTCTCAAGGGTGTGATCTCATTATTTTGGTTTGAATTTGAATTCGGGCTTCATTCTAATATTACACTTGACTGGCTAAGGATCATCCTTTTGTTCTGCTTAGTTTATTAGGGAGCAAAATAAATTGCTTCAAGTAATATTTTGACAAATTTGCAGTTTACCTCTAATTATATTTGAAAATTTCACAAGAACTTAAAGAATATATGTAAGGAAAACCAAACCAAACAAATAGACAAATTGAGCTTCTCTCAGGAAAAAAGGTGGCTCTTTTGGATGCCTCAAGGGTCATTCCCTCCACAAATTTTTAAAACTTAAATTTTATGTTTTCTTTAACTTTTGAACTTTCCCCCTCGAATAAAATTTCTCATCCAAACCCCTTCAAAATTTTCCTCTAACTTTACCCGTGTCAAGATAAATTACAAGCAACAACACAGTCTAAGCTCATTCCTTAATGTAGTTTCTGGTTCACAATGTCACGAACATAAACAAAAAATATTTCTATGGGATGATAGGTTGCTGTGAAATCCCAAATTTTATCTCTCAAACGTGTATTAGTAGTCATTTTGTCATGTAGTCATGCCTAAAAATCCAATTAATATATACTTAAATACATTGGATAATTGTAAGTTCAATTTTTCTTAGTTTTCTGGCATCCAGTCTTAGAATGTTGGTTGTAGATGCTATAGACAAAAAATTATAAGATCAAGAAGTACTTGAAGGAGGCATAATTACAAAAGTATGAAGAGAAAAATGAGTTTTTTAAGAAGTTAACTGACTATGTGCACTTATAAATGACCCTGTCACATGTTTAGATTGTGCCAGTGCCATAACAGTCGAAAGTTTAATGTTGATGGTTTTTTCTTGGATTGTGCCTTTGCTTTTAAGTTGATATTTATCATAAAATATTAATGATTTTCTTTGTTGATATTTATCATAAAATATTAATGATTTTCTTTATTCCATATGATGTGTCTAAGCCATATAGTTATAGATCTGAATATTTTCAGTCTTCTCTTCTATGATTTTAATTATATTATAAATTTATCATAGTATAGGCTTAAAATTAGCCTTGTATTTCTATATTGGCTGACTAATTTTTTATATTTTAAATGAAGATGCAAGTGTTGACACATATTGGGATTCCAGAGTAGCCCCAGAAGATATGGAAGCTATGTGGAATCATCTTGAGGTTCGAAAAGAGTGGAATAAATCCAAACAAAAACAAGGAAAGGTGCGGTTTGCACATGATGAAAAGAAGAGACCATATCTATCCCGAGTAGAAATGAAGGTATGAATCTGTTACTGTGAGTAATTACATATCCACTTAAAAGTTCAAAAAAAAAAAAGGGACACATGAATAAATCAAATGCATAACTAATGCATAAATATTTTACACAAATGTTATAAATGGGAGAGATATAACATTGCAAGGATATGTTAAGAAGTTAAAATCAATTTTAACTTAAATGGGGATATTATTGCTTCCATTCCTTATTTGGGTTATCTTCCAAAGTGAACAATTAAGAAAAAACAAAGGGAGTAGTAACGAATAAATTTTGCATTAACTAGTGTTTTCTTTGATGCATTTCTCCAAAGTTGCACATTATGAAAGTCTTGATGACTTTGATTGATAATAGTGCTTACTACTTTCTGAAATTCTTAGTCCAATCTTATAACTTCAATACATAATTTTGTGGCAGAAGTTTGTTTGGCATGTTTTGTAAAGATTTCATTCTTTTGGATGGATTTTACAAGATGGCTTTTACTATTTTTAGGTTTCATTCCTTGTACTTTTTTTTGTTATTTAACATAAAAAATATATTTATCCTCTTTTTTTTCCTTTTCTATTGAAAATATTTTGAAATCTATAAGTTACAATTCTTAAAATTTGTTAGACTCTTATTTTATATTTTTTTACTTAATCCTCAATAGAAAGAGTCTAACAATGAAACTTGTACTTTTTAAAAAGAACACATCATTTATGCATCTTTTTTAGTAGCAAAAAATTCAAGTGAAAATATCTTACAACATGTGAAGTGGGAAGTAAACTAATAACTGAACGGATTTTTTCTGTTCTTTTTATTTTTCTCTCACACCAAGCCAAAATGGGGATCATGTTTCTGTGTCTTGTCCATTCCATGATAACATACACTGTAATATTTAGTGTTTAAGAAATAAAATTAGTATGCAATATGTGAATTCTAAATTATCATTTTAATTTTTTTTTCTTACAGGCAATTGCAGATATAATTCTATACAAATACCTCAGCACAGTGAAAATTAAATCCGTAAGTATGTCTAATTGGAGGAGTTTGGTTTTAGTATAAATTTGAAATGATTAGGATAAATGCATTCCAGCATACCTATAACACACTTTGAAGGTTGAAAAGTTGAGAACTCTTCAGGTAGTAAGCAATATGTGTATAAATCAAAGTCCAAGCATACTGTTTTTTGGTACAAAGATGGCAAATTGACAGTGTGATTTGGATTTATAATTTCATGCAAACTATCTGAATCTCTCACCACTAGCCAATTCTTGTGGCTTGAATTCCGTACACATTTGACACTATTCACTAGAGTTTAACATAGTTGTATAGGGACATGTGTTATAAACTTATAATAGCTTGATGTTGTACCCTATCTTAATATAAAGTTTAGGGTTATTAAGCTAACTAATCTTCAGAGAAGAAAGGAAATTTCAATACGTTTTTTGAGTCGCCATTATGAGATTATGAAATTTAACAAATATTCAAAAATGCCCTTAAAACGAGATTTCTGGTATTTTTCAGCTTTTCAAATTCAATATTGTGTCTTTTTGACATGCATTTGTTGGTAATATATAGTAATACATGAATTCCTTCTGATTTTTCTGGAATATTGTTTGGTGCACAGACAGTAATTTGTGCCATTGGGGAGGTTCTAAGCAAGCGTTTTCTACATGGAGTTGGAGAACAACCTGGAATAATGGGGATTGACTACTCCACTGCTTACTGGCTTTACTTGTATGTATAGCACATATCCAACATTATCCTTCTAGAATATATATTGATGAAACATTAATGTATCTATGTGCGTGTAATATACTTTGTTAATCTTGGAAATTTGTAAAATTTTGGCATTAGACCAATATCTATTTTATCATCAATTTTAACAAGTACCGTGATGACATTCTTTTTAGCAAATATTTTTTACTTTGCCAAATTCTAGAGTTCAGTTATCTGTTTCAAAGCTCTACCATTCAGAAAGCTTTTAGATACTGCAAGTCTGCAACTACTGTAGATTTGCAATTATAAAGATAAACTTGTATGATTGTATCTTAATTTTGCCAAAACTGGACATAGTAGTATTTGAGCAATGCCCTTGTTTCTTCCTTCACACTGATGTTTGTGTTCAATGTCTTGTTTTTTGCAGGGAATTGGGCTATAGGGCTTATAGACTTGAATCTGTTGATGATCTTAACAATCCATTTGTGTCCATGTACTTTGGTGCTGCTTATGTAGCATGGTTATCAGAATATGAAGGAAGGTATGTCTAATTTGATTACCCCGCTAAATATTTTTCTTTTTGGGTAAAGTTACCTTAGTTGCATGAATGACCTTCCATGTCCATGAAACCACTAGTTTCCCCTTGTCTCCATCCCTGCAGTTTGGATTTTGGAATAGGAGACTTTGTAGTGAAAAATTTGGAAGGAAACTAAAAACCAATAGGAATCTAAATAAGCAAATATTCCTTTATTTTGGGACATACATATAGTTTGGGAAGGGTCAGGGTATATAGAGGGCAACAATGATCTCTCTCACAAATTCCTTTTAAAATATTAGAAAGTGTGTGACTGTGACCTGTAACATTATTGTCAAAGAAAAGAGTAAAGCATCCATCTTGGTCTTTCAAGAAAAAGTAGCATTAGTTTGGTCCTTTAATAATAAAATACATTGAAATGATCTATGTCAAATTTCAATATCAACTTGATCCTTTTGGAGTAATTTGAAGTCAAAATTGAACATGGAAGAACTAATTGATTTGATGTCAAAGTTTGACACCGAAAGATCATCTTGACGTGTTTTGAAAACTAAATTGATGACACTTGCATTTTGGAGAACTAAAATATATGCTTACAGGACAAAAAATAAATCAACTTTAATCATTACTGACTTGCAATTCAGGGAAAGGCCACCGGACTTTTTTGTTCAAGCATATTTTGTAGGGCCAAAAAATGTGAACCCTCAAGATACAAGCACTCTCTGGCTAAAATTTGAGGAAACTCTCAGCAAATATGAAGAAACAAAGAGGTACTAATTTTGAATGCTCACATTTTTCATAGGAATTTATATAGATACAACTGGACTTATATATTGAACTGAACTTGACCAAAGACAACTTTTCTTTCTCTCAGAACATGACACTTATCATATTTGGAAAAAATATAGTTTTAGTTTCAAGGTATTTTTTGGTTAATCTTTATAAATTTTTAAAATATTTAATAATTCCTATCTCCAAAAATGTAACATGCATGTAATCATGTCGCGTTACATGTAACCTCAAAATGGTTAATGTGACATGTTATATGCATGGTATGTCACCATAACAAGTGAAAATGGAGATTATTCTAAAAAAAAATCGTAGGGATCAAAACCAACATTTTTTTAAAAGACTAAATTTAAATGAAGTCATATTTATAGGAGATAAAAATATATTTCATTTTCATATTTTTAGCGTGAATTATAATAGGATAATCTAATCATATGGATTTCTTTTTACAGGAGTAGCGATAGCTGCTCTATCATGTAACCTAACGACGACTTGCCAATCAAATTATGATTACGAGGACTCTATATCCCAAACAGTTATATAGTGTTTCATTTGAGAGCTTTGTAATTAGAGTGGAACCAACGGATTGATGCTATAGGAAAGGAAACAAGAGAATGGAAAAAAGAAAAGAAAAAAATGACCAAAGAAATCTTTAATTTTATTTCTTGCTTCCTTTAATTTTATAGAACCGATTGTCAGAGAAATCTTTTAAATCAATGCAATTCGTTCAAATTTATTGCAATGCAGATATATAGGATCGGTCTTGAGAATTTATGGATCCGAGGAGAAATAATAAATATGACCTTTTATATTTAAGTATTTGAAAATATAAATATATATTATATAAAAATACATATTAATTTCATTAAAAAGTATATAGTTTGTTACATTAAACAAATAAGATAGTCTTAATAAATATCAAAAAAATATATCTCATTTTTATTCAATTTATTCTTATGTTTTTTTATCTATTATTCAATTTATTCTCAAAACAAAATACATAATATAAAGACTTAATTGTAAAAACAGTCCCCTTATTTATCCCAACTTACTAATTTGATATTCCTGTAATTTAATTCATCAATTGAGTCTCCCATTTTTTTTTTCAATCTGACAATTTGAGTCTAAAACTCCAAAATTGAATGTTGACTCTTAATGGGTAACGTTGACGGTAATGTGTAATAATCATTGGATGTTAAAAAAGTGTATGACATTGAATCCCTATTGGTAATTTTGACCAAATACCACCGCCAACGGCACCACCTTTGCCAGCCCTGTCAAAGTCAAAGGAGCGTTAAACACACCTTCATCCACCACCATCATAAGCATCATTAGAAGCAGCATTATTATTATTATTACTACTGCTATTCCATGCTACCATGTTTTCAAACTCGGTTTCGACAAAAAGCATGTGCTTATTGTTGTGGTGATTCTGGTGAAGCAAAATTGGGTCTAGCAAGGACTGAAGTGAGAGATGCAGGTCTTGGCTACTGGTTCTGGAAAGCAAATTTGATGGGTAGCTCTAGAAGTGAACCAACGACGACGTCGTTGTGGATAACACTACTAGAAAAAGGATCTTCGACAATAATTTTTTAGGGACATTAGACGACAATTTTGAATTGTCTTTGAAGTCAACATCATAGAAAGTAAAGACTTTTCACGACGATTCCTAAAAAATTATCGTTGAAAAACTACTATTCTAAGATGATTTTTAGGAAAATAACCATCTTAAAATGTTAAAAAGTTTTAACTTAAAAAATGTCTTAAAATGTATTTTTTTTAAATTAAAAAATTGAGGATTCTAAAACGATTTTTACGAAAGGTTTTTATGCGAAAATCATCTTAGAATATCTTTCTTTTAAAAATTAAAAATAAAAAATGAAAATTTTAAGATGATTTTCAGAAAAAATTTAAAAAATTTAAAGATTCTAAAACAGTTTTCTAAGATGGTTCTCTAAATACTCATCTCAGAATGTCTTTTTTTTTAAAAAAAAAATTATAAAAAATCAAGAGACCATTTTACTAATACAAAACAAATTTCTTTTACGTATAAAATGATTGTAATTAAATCCATAAAAATTCAACATTCTATGCCAGTAACTCAATAATTTTCCAATAATCATTAACAAATTAAAAATTTAAATCGTAGACATAATTTTATATATATTTAAATTTGTGAAACAATATATCGATTATGCATATATTCAATATTAAAGAAAGTTATAAAACCTTGGACAACTGCAAAATTTAGCATAAGCATAGAACCATCAAATATGCCTCTAACTAATTATTCATATAATTTACTATTTAGAGAACACAACTGATGTTGCAAACACAATCCAGTTGCATCTAATCAAGATCAACAATTTTTCAGTAGCAGGCTATAAGTGATATTTGTACAATTTATTTACTTATTTCAGAAATCTTGAGAAAAAAGATATGTATTTTAGTTTATGACAAAAAGTCTCACCCACGCAACCGGTTTCTCAATTCATTATCAGATATTTTTGTCCTTGCATATAGCCAAAAATGTGAACTTCATCTGGTTGTAAAAATCCCTGCAAATAGAGATGCCAAATGTTGGAAAATGTTGCTTTAAGGGAAACAAACAACCACTAGAAAATAATCCAGTAAATTTCCACAAAAATGAAAAATAGGAATAGACATTAGATATCAAATTAGTATGTAGAACAGATGAATATAATTTTTTTCATAAAAAAGAAAGCAAAATTGAACTAGTGCTTGATCAAAGAAAAATTTGACTTCATAACATGAGCTGGAAAATAAAATGGCATTCAACGTGAATTCCTTTGTAACGTCTCTAACATAGACCTTCTAGTGAAAATCAACCAATGTGGATTCTTTGAAATAGTTTATCTAAAAGTTGTATTACTGTCAATTTTATCTGTTGAACCATATTTTAAATATCTGAATCAAAACTGCCGACGAACAAAGGGAGGTTAATGAACAGGGTTTATCGAATGTTCTGCACCTGACCCTACTCATGACTTCCAGATTTTATAGGTCAAATAAAAAAATTTTAATAGTTCATGTTAAGTTAAACCAAATAGATATATAGTGCACCTGATCCACTACCATGTCCTAATTATTAAATAAAATATGTATTACTTCTAATAAAATTTAATTTTGATCCACTAGTACTAGTAGTGTTAAAAGTTTCCACACTATCATTGAATCATGTGTTTTCAGTTTTCACTTCATTAAAAAGAATTTGAACATATAACCACTATTAGCAAGGTCAAACTCTTTCAAAAATGTGGCAACATACTATTGATTGTGGAAGAACATTAAGCATTTCTCTTGATAGTACGAATATAAGAGCGAAAGGTTTAGAATGATAGTCGTTGGTTGGAACAATATTCGTACAATTTATTATACATATAGAATTCTCTTACAATGTTTTTTTATTTTCACTTGTTTAAATAAGGAAAAAACTAGTATTTTCTTTATTATTTCTATAAATCCAAATAATATTATTTTTCATTCTCTATTTCTATCATTTTTAATTAAATTTGATGGTTTAAAATCTTTTCATTAAATCATTATTTTTATTTTATATTAATTTTAAATTACATTTATAATTATATATATAAGCTTAAATATTTGTTTGTGGCTAGAAATATTTCATTTTTTCATTATAAGTTTATGTATTTTTTTTTATCATTTTTATCATTGTAAGTTTATTTTTCATTAATATTTTTAGTTTTTATAAAAAGATACATTTTTAATTTCTGTAACTTTTTTTTTCATTTTAGTTCTTATAATACCATTATGACATGAAATTGTTGGCATGCATGACATTTCTGATGTGGCATGTAATGACATCATATGTTGATGTCATATTGAATGTTTTTGTAAGGGAACTTGACAGCAGGATTAAAAAGAAAAATTTGAAAGTGTTAAAGATTAAAATTGATTTTTAAACTAAAAAAATACTAAATTATAGAAATAAAAAATATATTTAAATCTAATAATAATTTGTTATTTTGACTCATGATAGATGTGTTTCAGGTTCTCTTTAGTTGTTGTGAGACTCCTACACTAAGTTGAGACATCCCAAGAGTACAAGTGTTTTTCTTTTAGTAAATGTTATTCAATTACCTAATTGAAGGACAACAAAATAATAGAGTAGATCTCATTTTTTAAAATTTGGGACTAAGCAGCCACCACGACTGGCTGGACACAAAATTTTGAGTTTGATTATATTTTCTTGTACTCTTCAATTATTATATTTGTTGCACTATATCTATTTTTTTTATAGATCATAGGTTCTATAGGTAATAGTCTGGTTAGATTACTATAAGCAATAAAACTTTTGCTTGGATATTTAATATCGTTACATATTAAAAACTCGAACTCAAAACCCTTGCTTAAACTAGAATAACAGCGTCAATTTATTCATACGCTCAATGGTTGCACTAACACGAACACCTATTAGAAAAATATCTATTAATTCAAGATAATGAGAAATTTATACACAAACAGATTTCTTCAAGATAATAGCATTAATAGCATAGGTACTAGCCATGAAGAAACAAACAAACCATTTTAGTCTGAGCTTTGCTGTAAAACTAATTAATTCATACCATACACTAGTCATTATTGTAATTGAAACAACTGATACACAATTGGAAATAGAAATAGATGAAGTTAACTATGAGTTTGACCGAGAGAAATCATTGCTAATTTGTACCATAGCACTGTTCCGCCTTTCAAATTGTTGGGGTGATGTTCAAGTACTAAGACAACACTTGGATAATTGTTGCTGAAGTCAGGAAAGTTCTCATAATAACCATGTATCTGTCGAGTGAAGAAGATCGGCTAAGTTTTAATTATACAAAGAACCTTCACTCTCTTCAATATATCTGAATAGGATTTCACTTAGTATTGTCAGTGTCATGACTTACATTATTTTTCAGTATAACATTATCATTCGAGAGCAGGAATCGACCACCCAACAGCAACTGAGGTCGAGCTTCAGTCTCAACATTAGCTAGAGGAGAAATTCTTGTAGCACTGAGAGAAAATGGTGGAGTTTGTAGTGTCTGCACACTCATGGGCATAAAGTTTTGAGCCAGCAGATTAGGCCTCTCATTGAAATATAGACCATGAAGTTGTGGAGCCATTGTGTTCGAGTTGGCGTTTATTACTTCCCTATGAGCAATAGCCGAGGGTTGAACTGAATTAAAACCTCTTGAGGAAGATCCTTGATGGTAAGGACGAAATGCACAACTTGAGGAGGGGATGAACCTTCCCAAGTTGAGGCCTTCTTCATTCCCCACACCAACATGGAATGGAGGAATGCCAAGTCTAGGGATAGGTTTCCTTGGGCCTTCTGTACCAATACTTTCTGGTCTGGATGTAGAACCAGAAGCTAAAACCATCTAACAAAAATCACGAGTTTGGTCTAGTTAGCCCGATGATGAAAGTTTTCCATTAAAATATAATGAGAAATAATCTTTGTACCATAAAAAGGGAAGAAAAATAAGGTGTGGAAATCGTAGTACCTGTAAATTTGATGAAGGGTTTGAAGTGGAACTAGCCTGAAGATTATTACATTCCATGTGAGGTGAAGATTGAGCATTTTGACCTAGAATAAAGAAAACATCGCTCAGTTATTGCCAAGGTTTGAGATCATGTACTCACCAGTCTATGTATTTGATGTTTCTATGTTTCATCATGCCAGTGTATTAATACCCTAATTACCTTTTATGAAAGCATTCAGTGAAGCAAGTTGATTTTGCATTCTTTTCTCAAGATCAAAGAGATGCTTTAGGGCATCAGATCCTGAACATTCAAGGGTTGTGTTCTTGAAAGCTTCTTTTTCTGTCCCTTCAGTAGTTTTCATAGGTGCAGCTCGTCCTAAACATTCTATGAGCTCCTTCTGTGTGTTCTTCCAAGCCACTTTTTTTCCACCTCTTATTGGAAGTTTATCACTGCTTGAAGAACATATTTCATGTATGAAGGTAAAATTTTACAGGATAGAAACAAGACCAACACTTAAGTTAGTGGACTTACGGTCTCGTTATTTTGGCTTGGTCTTCTTGATCAGCATATATTTCTTCTGTTTGCTGCATGGTTGCATCCTGTTTGACCTGTAACAAAAAAGGACAAGTCAGAGAGAAACATAACTCACAATTTAATGAAAAAACATAGAGCATTAGCTTTATTCATTTCTTGCCTTATCTGAGGGTATATAATTCTTATTCATTGGTTCCATGGTACCGCCAACTTCACTGTTTTCCCTCATCAAACAGCAAACATAAGTGTCATGTTTCTAAAATGATGTACATTTGTCCAATCATAAAATTTGTTTGGAAAGAATATATCACTGAAAATAAATAAACAGATTCTACATTGACAAAGATAGGATTAAGTAAAGCACGATTTTAACATAAAAGTAGCTAAAAAACTCTAAGTAGAGGACATGGTAAAAGGTCAATAAATGACACGGTTAAATTAAAGGGATTGATAAAAAAAAAGGAAATAATATGGCATAAATCATGGAAGAAAACACAAATATTTCAAATTGCCAGTAAAAGTTAATAATAATAATAATAATCATAATAAACCACTAAATAAATCAAGCTGCAGACCATTAAGAGAAGGTAGAGTGGTACCTAACCAGCACAAGATTCTCAATATTTATTTTGTTGACTGTAGCTCCCCCTTTATTTTTAACTTCAATGTTACCTAATTCAGCTGATGTATTGGGCTGGCAATTATGGAGCATAAAACTCATCAAATGGCATAGCAGCAACAAATATTATCAATGGAAAATATATGGTAATACTTTCAGGATAATAGATTAATAATGGAATTTTTTATTCCGTACGTGTGAAAGAAGGTTCTATGAGAAATTTGACTGAAGACTTCAGATTTCACTTATTTTATTTTACAGTGTTTCTAATGCATATCTTACTTTTCTAACTTCTTTTGAAATACAAATTATATAATAATGTGCAAAGAAGAATTGTAAAACAAATTTTCTCCAGCAGAACTAGTGCAAAGCAATAAATAGGATCAAGTCTTTGGATAAAATGAGTGATGAGGACCCACACTTATTTTGAAACAAATGCCACATTTGGAAAACCTAATGAGAATATGAAGTTAAAGTGTCCATTAACTAGTTTGTGTAACCAAATGGTTTCACAATCTATATATATAATTAAAATAATGGTAAAATAAAAAAAGACAAATGCATACCAATAATCCTTTTACAACCTATTCTACAATATCTTTATAGAAAAAGTGAAAAAATATATCAAATCATGAAATCACTACAGATAGAAAGGTTGGCCTAAGTTGAAGAAAATGATAAAATTAAATCAAAACTCTAATCACTCATGATAACGACCCACAGTGAATTAGATAATATCTGCATGCAACTACCAGTGTTTTGTGCGAGGCCTAAAAATGAAAAGACATTAAATTAGAGAGAATAAAATTATACTTAAGTCTTATTATAATTACCGAAAAAGCATGTTTTGTACAATCTTGGTGAAAAACTCTTTCTTTTCCTTGTTTCTTCGCTACCTCTACTTCCCATTGTCGTCTCCATACTTCTTTCTTCTTCATCATCGGTTGTTGTGTTTCCCTTTCCTGACTCCAAGCAATGATTTTAGAATTTTGAAAAAAAAAACATATGTTTACCATGAAACTATTTTGAAGATTATAAAGTAGGATAGAAAATCTTGGTTATCATCCTAATTACAATATTCGGTCATTACAGTTTAAAATGAAGAGAAACTTTAATTTTATGGCATACCTCATCAGCTGAGGTGGACTTTGGCTTCTGATGTATCTTTAAATTCTCTGTTGAGTTTGAAATATCTTCATTGTGAGAGCAGTTTGGGCATCTCAATTCTCCTTCAGGAATAGACTTCAAATGAAACAAATATCAAATCAAACAAAAGTATATATTTAAAGAAATCAAACTTATTAAGCCACGTTCAACATTTATATTAAAACAATTGTATTTATATGATGGTTTCATAACAATAACATTCGCAAAAATTTCATCTATATTACACATGCTACTTACCTTTCTAAAATTACGTTTAGTTATTTTAAAAGCATTTTTTAATACTGACTTGTATATTTGGAAATGAAAGGAACCTGGTCCTACTTTTTTCTGGTCACCAATTATTAAACAATAACCAAGTCCTGTATATTGTTATGAAACTTTTAAAAATTATATTCAAGGAGGATATAGAAGTGAAGTAATTGTAGAACTCTATAGACTTACGGAGTATTCTTCAATTAAATTATCAATCTTCTAGATTTTTTTTAATTTATTGATGAGATAACAAAGAAGAGGAGATACTAATAAGCTTTGACCTTTGTCACCTAACAAATAATTTTGAACAGTAATGCTAAAATGAGCATATGCATAATACAGATACATATATATGATGAGGATATAGAAAAATTTGGCAAAGGAGAATCAAAAGGCAAAAACAAGCTTACTCTATTCTCTTCTACAGCATGTTCTAGCTTGTATGAATTGTCACCAACACTTCCCTTAGTAGCTTCAGATTTTGAAGTTATGTCTTCAGAAACAGTTTTGCTTTTGCGATTATTCGATGTCATCCTTAATAAATTCAGAAAAGATCCTTGATTATTATTTTTCAGTATTTATCTACAAAGGAAAGAGTGAAATCATTTGATAAAATTCTAAATGTTAAGTAATATAATTAATCTAACTAGAAGATCACCAATCAGACCCATGAATGAAAAAAGAAGTACCATAACTATTAGTAATATCAATCACAATATCATATGAGAATGACGTGTATAAATTAAAATTTAATCCTATTTGATAGAAAAAAATATCAAAATAAAACTTAAATTTATGGTTATTAAATTCATTCAATTGATTAAGCACAGTAAGTCTCATCCTCTCGTTCAATTAATATAATATTTAAATACATTCATTTAATATAACTTAAGGTTAAAAGGTTCATTCAATATAGAACTCTAGCTGGTAAAACTGTGTTCTAATTTCAAAACAATATATCTCAACAGGAAAAATAATTTACTGCCAGAAAAAAATAATATAAAACAGTGTCCAGCTCTATACTAGGTTTCAAATCTGTGTAAAGCATATATATCACTAATTTGCTAAACTGAAACTCGATATAAAACATAAAACTGAAACTACTTGAGGAGTTGAAGTTGAGAAGGTATCAGTGGACGAGACAAATAAATTGAGTTATTGGGCATAATCCTCCAAAAGGGGACATGTTAATCATAATGAGTTGATCGAATTAACCAAACCACAGGAGATATTTCTTAAATAAATTCGATTGCTTGTCTCAAACTCAAATTGATTCCGTTTACTAAAACTTCTTAACCTATTTTATTTACTACCACCAAGAGAATGATCATCCACATCACTATTGAAAGGAAAGTGTGCTTTTCTACAGCCATTGATAAAAAAGAATGGTTGGGGACTTGGGGTAATAGAAGCTGACGGTAAAGAATTTAAATGCGCATCTAATCACTCATGGTTAGAAATAATGCATCAAATAACACATTAGAC